>NW_004949146.1:2724324-2726936 GCF_000317375.1 Microtus ochrogaster
AGACCAGCCTGGTCTACAGAGCTAGTTCCAGGACAGGCTCCAAAGCCACAGAGAAACCCTGTCTCGAAAAACAAAAACAAAAACAAGAACAAAAAAATCCAAAAAAAAAAATCACATGGGCAAACATGTTCTGGAATAAATTAAGTTTTCCCCTACAAATAACTAAGCTACACTGGCCCCGTCTAGCAGTTATGAACAGAGGAACTTAAACAACATGGTCAGGTAAGCATCCTTAAGGAGTACACTACATATGAGGTGCAGGAGCTGCACACAGCCCTGAGTCCACACTGCGCCCGGCACTGTGCACACTGGTATCATAGGACCACAAGGAGTCTCACCCCACTTGGTTCCTACACCAGTTTAGCAAGAGGGAGACTTTGTGCTTATCAAATCGAAAGGCATCTGCAGCAAACATGATGCACTGATGGTCACTGATGGCAGAGCAGGTGGCCCTGCTTGTGAACAAGACGTCCTGGGGCTGAGTGCCTCTGCTGCCTACACTGTTGTGCTTGCCTGTCTCTCTGAATAATGCAGAACAAGGCAAAGAGAAATGTTTAAAGAAGAGGGGACATCTGGGCTGAGCACCATCACAGCCTGACGGACAGTGTCAAACACGAAAGACCCTTCGCTGCTGCCTCCTGACTTCTCAACACATGGTCCGCCTAAAGCAACTTCTAGAGGAATGAAATGAGATTACTATGTAACTGGGAGCCCACCCTCCAGGGTCACACCTACACTTCATTACCTGCAAGAATGTCACCATCTCATTGGAGCAGGCTTCTAGGTTGATCCTTCGTACTGTCACATATTCTCCTGTTGGCTTGTACCTGGCTAAATTCACTGTCATTAAGTCCTCAAATCCTTTACCTAAAAGAAAAGACAAATGAGTTAAACAAAGACAGCCACAAAGATTTATCTACTCTAAAGAAAAGAGACTCAATTTCAGCAGAAAATTCTAGTTAGAATATAGCTGACATTTCTTGGTTTCCCCATCAGTCCTTTTCAGCCCATCATTGTAGTGGTCCATGGCCTCCTAGAAATGATGTCTTCCCATCCTTGGCACAAGAAACCCATAAAGCCCACTGTCGCCACAAATCCGTGCAGCTAGCTGAGGAGCTGTGGCAGGAAAGTGGGCATGTCCCTGGGAATTACCTATGATGGTGAGCAGCTCATAACACCCGCCCTCTGGCAGAAAGCTGCCCATGTTCTCCGGTTTAGAGAAGGATGCTATGGACTCCGAGCTCGCCTCATTGGCCTAAGGAAAAAGAAGAAGAGGTTAACTGAGAAAATGGGGGTGGGGCAGAGGTGGAAACAGATCCACGGGGAGAATCACTTTTACAGCACACACAGCAACCCTGGCTGTGGCACAGAAAAGTGCGAGGAGCACAACATAGTGAACACTCCTCGCAGACCAAGTGTGCAATCTACAAACGAGGACAACCATCCCGGTCACCTGCCACTCTGCCTGACCTCTCCAGTGACCGACTGCTAAAGTCTACCCAGATCTTGGTGGAGAAAGGATGCGTGGAGAAAAGCATGAAAAAAAAGCCAGGGTTAGAGAAATACAGTTTCCAGTTTTCTGCTGCATTGGGGTCCAATTTTTAAGGTGCCAAACTGCAAGGTTCTAAATGGTCAGAACAATAATCTTGTTCTAGAGCAGCGGTTCTCAACCAGTGGGGGGGGGGTGTTGTCATATATCAGACATCCTGCATATCGGATATTTACATTGCAATTCAGAACAGTAGCAAGATTACAGTTATGAAGTAGCAACGAAAATAATTTTATGTTTGGGGATCATGAGGAGCTGTATTAAAGGGTAACATCATTAGGAAGGTTGCAAACACTGTACTAGAGGAACACTGCTAGAGGAGCCCCATTCCTTTAGCAAACCGAGAGTCCAGGCTAGTCATTCCTGATATTCCCATGAGATGGGAGAGTAACTGACTCCCTCAGCTACAGGCCCAGAGTCTGCATGGTCAGCTCCTGGGTCCCTGTCCCCTCAGGCAGAGGATGAAGCTGGGTACCAGCCATCGAGGATATGGACACCCCTAGCCTTTGAAGTCCTGAAGAAAGGCGGCCAGCATTGCTGAATGTGGGAAGCAAAACAGCATACAGCAGTACAGCTTTCACAGGCCTCCTTTCCTTCTAGGCCCAAATGCGTTCAAATGACTTGGGGAGAGGATTCTTTTCTCCTTAATCCTCCCTGCAGGTGTATCTAGCTGGAATGCAGAATCTGAGGTCTATGCTGTGTACCAGTCATAAGCCTGGCCTCCAGTCAAGTGTGATGGTACAAGCCTGTAATCCTAGCATTCAGGAGGTGGAGGCAGGAGGATCAGGAGCTTCAGGCCAATTTTGGCTACAGGAGACCCTGCCTCAAAAAACCAAACAAAATAAAACAAACCTGGCCTTGAATCGGAAGAAACTGTTGTCAATGCACAAATGGCTCTTGACTCAGCATTAACGGTAAAAGCTGAAAATGTTCAGACAAGGTGGAGAGACAAGAATATGACTGCAGAGAAGCCACAAAGACACTGTGCTTAGCATCCTAGTTAAATATGCTCTTCAAAGCCACAAAGACACTGTGCTTAGCATCCTAGTTAAATATGCTCTTC
>NW_004949146.1:2727036-2730366 GCF_000317375.1 Microtus ochrogaster
TTAAATATGCTCTTCAAAGCCACAAAGACACTGTGCTTAGCATCCTAGTTAAATATGCTCTTCAAAGCCACAAAGACACTGTGCTTAGCATCCTATTTAAATATGCTCTTCAAAGCCCATTTACACTGTCTGATCTTCCTTCCTCCTTCCCCACACTAGTTGAAGAGGTGGAACAGATACTTTTTTTTTTTTTTTTAAAGACAAGGTCTTTATAAACCAGCTGGCCTTGAATTTAGAATCTGCCTGCCTTTGAACTCCTGCGTGCTAGGGCCTGGCCTGGAATATATGGCAATCTCCCTGCCTCTACCTTCCAAGTGCTGAGATTAAGGAGTACACCACCATGCTAATGCTCTTTCAATAACAAGTGCGGGCCAAGGAGGTAAACAATTTGCTAAGTAACGAGAATGTGCTTCTGTGACGCAGATAGATGCAGGCCTCTGCCAGGAAGGGTCTTGTTGCTGATGGGGTGCATCTGGTCTACAACTACTAATAATGCCTAGCTCCATAAAAAGGCCAAGTGGCTCTGCCTTATACTTAAGAGTGATACTAAAAGCTGGGTGTAGTGGCGCACACCTCTTATCCCAGCACTGGGGAAGCTGAAGATCTCTGTGAGCTTGAGGCCAACCTGATCTACACAATGAGTTCCAGGACAGCCAAGCTACACAGTGCGACCCTGTCTCAAAACACAAACAAAATGAGGAGGGAGGAAGGGAGGGAGGGGGAAAAGGGGGAGGGAGAGAAACTAGGAGGGCTCTAGTCGAGCAAAATGGATCCCTTTTAATAAAGTATTTTCAATCTAATCCCTTTTTTTTGTTTTGTTTTGTTTTTTTCCTTTGAGACAGGATCTCTCTGTGTAACAGCTCTGGCTGTCTTAGAACTCATTTTTTTTTTTGGATCAGGCTGGCCTTGAACTCAGAGATCCACTTGCCTCTACCTCGAGTGCTGGGATTAAAGGCATGTATCACCCAGCTTTTTAATCCATCTTTTCTACTCTAAGACTCGGCCATAATATTCTATTCAGTTATAGTTCACTGACTTTCACTGTTGTATAATATTCTTTCCAGGAATATATCTCAAGTCATCCATGCCAACACTGATGAGACCAGGTTCTTTTCCAGCTCCGCTACAATGAACGGCACTACTACAAACATGTCTATGTCTCCTGACCAGAAAGAATTACCAGGTTACAAACCACATCCAGGCAACTTTATGAGACAATGACATATTGCTTCCCAGACAACTGCACTATTCACACCACACTCAGTCCTGCATGGTTTTTAATTGTGTTCATGTCATTGTTATTATTGTGTGTGTATAATACACTCGTGTAGCTGTGCACACGTACTGCTTTGGAGGTCAGAGAGCATCTCTGTGCAGGCAGTTCTCTCCCTCCACCTTTAACTGGAAGAACTGGGGACTGGAGTCAGATCACTGGGTCTGCATAGCAAGGGCCTCTCCCTACTGAGCCACACTGCCAGTCCTCTTGCAGTGTGGCTTGCTCTCAATAAAACCAGTGTTTGGTTCACAGGAAGCCTGGTGGGTTGCTGTTAGATCTAGCTCCCTGCTCTGGACTACGAGGCCCACAAGGCTGGGTTCTTGCCCACCTCACTGTCCTCATCTCCCCAGTCACTTTCCCCATGCAACAAGCATGTCTCTACTCTTAGTGAACCTGTACCAATCATCTCACCTGCAAAAGTTTTTTTTAATTTATCTTTATTTTGTGTCCTGTTTTGTTTTTTTGTCCAGCTTGATGCAAGCTGGAGTCATCTGGCAAAAGCAAATCTCAGTTGAGAAAACTGGCTGAGTTGAGAAAATGGCTCCATCAGATTGACTACAGGCAAGTCCAAGGCATTTTCTTGGTTAATGGTTGTTGTGGATGGTGCCACCTCTGGGCAGTAGCCCTAAAGAAAAGCAGGCTGAGCAAGCCATGGAGAGCAAGCCAGTCAGCAGAGCTCTTCAGTTCCTGCCTCCAGGGTCCTGCCCTGACTTCCCTCAGGGAGACAATAAAGCTGTGAATTGAAATAAATCCCAAGTTTCTTCCTTACATGGCTTTTGGGCATGGATTTACTACAGCAATAGAAAAGAAACTAAGACAGAAACCGGTACCAGGTTCACAGGGTACTGCTGGAGAGACCTGGCCGTGTTGTTTAGGAAGGACTGTGGACAGAGTTTAGAACTTTGAGCTGGAAAAGCCACTGAGTATTTAGCCCTTAATGGGTTGTCCTATGGGAGCTTAAGAAAAAATATTGTTGGGAGCAATGTCGGCCTCTGGGTTCCTGCCTTAGTTTCCCTCAGTGATGAGCTACATGCTGCAGGATGAAATAAGCTCTCTCCTCCACAGGCTGCTTTTGGATGTGGTGTTTATCATAGCAACAGAAAGCAAACTAAGACAATGTGTGTGTTTTGTCTACACATACGCAAGTGCACGTGTATGCAATACCTGTAGTGGCCAGAAGAGGGAGTCAGAGCACCCAGAACGAAAGTTACAAATGGTTTTGGAGTCACCACATGGGTGCTGAGAACTGAACCTGGGTCTCTACAAAAACAGCAAGTATTCTTTAACCTTTGAGCCATCTCTCCAGTCCCTTTAACTGGAACACTCCTATTTGGCTACAACTTCCATCCCCATTTTTTTGTTGTTGTTGTTTTGGTTTTCAGATAGTGTTATACAGCTCAGGCTAGCCTCAAACTCTATGTAGCTGAGGCTCCCCCACCACACCCATTTTACACCAAGTACACACATGCCCATCTTTTTTCTTATCACTGTCTTCTTATCATTTAGGTCTCAAATACTTCAGAGATGACCCTGCCAGCAGAGCAGAGTAGGCTCCTATCACTTGACTTCGCTACTTGCTTTACATTTCTCACAGAAGTCACTGCTAAAGCTGAGTCAGCTATTTACTGTCAGCTCCACTAGAAATGCGCTAGAGAGGGTCCTTGACTGTCATGCTCACTGCTGTCGTAGCAGCAATAACCAGGAATAACTTGACAATCACAAAAGCAAAGCAGGAACTCAGGAAGCTTTCTGCAACCTTCCAATGAGAACGAGTAGGGTGAATGGCGATCCCTCTGGAAATCGGGCTCAGAGATACATTGGTCCTGCAGCACCTTTACCAGGGCCTGACACCTGGGAGCAATCAAGCATTACTTCTTTGTTGTTGTTCTTTCTGAGACAGGGTTTCTCTGTAGCTTTGGAACCTGTCCTGGAACTCACTCCGTAGACCAGGCTGGCCTTGAATTTACAGATCTGCCTGTCTCTGCCTCCTGAGTGCTGGATAAAAGGCGTGCGCCACCACCGCCCAGCACGTTACTTTTTTTTTTTTTTTTTTT
>NW_004949146.1:2730466-2741429 GCF_000317375.1 Microtus ochrogaster
AGACCAGGCTGGTCTCGAACTCACAGAGATCCGCCTGCCTCTGCCTCCCGAGTGCTGGGATTAAAGGCGTGCGCCACCATCGCCCGGCAACGTTACTTTTTTTTAAGTGAGCAACACTATGGCCCTGATGAGAAGTAACTGTTTAAAGCTGTCTCTCATTTCCAAACTTCTTAAACTTTCTCCAGTTTGGAAAAGAGATGAAGGGGCTGGAGAGGTGGTTAAGAGCACTGCCTGCTCTTCCAAGGGTTCGGAGTTCAATTCCCAGTAACCACATGGTTGCTCACAACCATCTATAGTGAGGCCTGGTGCCCTCTTCTGGCCTTCAGACAGAATATTGTATACATAATAATAAATAAATATTTTAAAAAAAGAGATGAAGAAGAAGAATTGAGTCCTCAGAGTAAAGTATTTGTTATATGTACCTTTTATTATATATATTTTAAACAACTCTGTGGAAATCTACAAATGGAAATTTCTTTATTACCTGTGTCCTACTTCCCAGCAGGGAGGCATACAAGACACACTACCTAATGAGCTCCAACTATGGCATTTATTGTTGCGCACACGCAGGGAAAGCCTCAATGAACTGCTTACGTAGGAACCTGACAAATACTTCCATGATCTAGCTGTACAGAAAATGACCGGAAAGTGCGACCTTTAGCAATCAGTTTTTTAGGTGCTGGGAAACGTGGCGCTTCAGTAGATGAACTAGTCTAGAGGCTGCTGCAGCTTCTACATGGTTCTGCCTGACTCACCACAAACCACTGTGAAACAAGGCTATGCCAGAGTCAGCGGCCAGTTTTCATAGGAAGCAAACAAAGCAGGAAAGAGAGGGAAGATTTGTAAACAGGACAGAAGTATTTCCATGTTCCTGGGGAACAGGATTAGTCACACTATGTCATCAATCCCCTCTAGGTCGCCTGCGCAGCTATACATCTACACTCCTCTCACAGACCTGAAGTGAATTACACATCTCAACTGGCTTCCATAGATGGATTAAAATGCAGAAGGATTCGGGAGAGGTCTGGTCTGCTGCTGACACAAGAAAGGGGGTGTCGTGGCTAGTTTTCTGTTAACTTGACCCAGCTAGATTTCTCTGGGAATTGTGAAGATGCCTCCACTAGATTGCCTGTAGGCACGTCTGTAGAGTATCTTCTTGATTAATGGCTGATGTGGGAGGTCCCAGCCCACTGTGGGTGGCTCCACCCATGGGCAGGTGGTCATCAGTGGTATAAAGAAGGCAGTCTGAACAAGCCAGAGAGAGAAAGCCAATAAGCAGCGTTCATCCATGGAATCAGCTTCAGTTCTTCCTTCCAGACTCCTAAAGTTCAAGTTCCTGCCTTGACTTCCCTCAATGGGCTGTGACTCCGAATATGTAAGCTAAATGAGTTCCTTTCGGTCATGGTGTTACCACAGCAACAGAGAACACACTAAGACAGTGGTGCATGTGTCTGCATATGGGCACTGCTGTGTCACAATGGCCAGGTCTGCTGGGAAGGCTGTGAAGGGCGGGGGGAATTTGGGGCTGGAAAAGCTGCTGAGTTCACTGAGCTGTTGCGGGAACCTGGAAGCCAACGCTGAGAGTGGGGTGGATGATGGATGGAGGGCTGGCTTGTGAAGTTTCAGGAGTAAGCAAAGACTATGGGGCTATTCATGTGCTTTTGGAGTTAAGATTTGAGGTTCTGTCAGCTAGGGTTGAAGAATCAGCTGTGACTCACAGAAGACCAGAGCTCATTAAAGTCTTCCAGATTTTAAAAGTCTGTTTAGAGCAAAGGGATGGAATTTTAGCTCACTAAACACAGCCTAGCATAGTTACAGCACTGTAACCTGGAATCGCAAATTACTCAAGGAAATTCTGTTCTTTTTTTTTGTTTTGTTTAGGTCCCCACAATATTAAAAAACATTTTATTTATTTTGAAGCATTTTAAAAACACATAAGCCATTGACAACTAAAAATAACCAAATAACCATAAACCAGTAGCATTATTTAAAACAAAATCCAATAAAGCATAAGACAGTATGATACACTACCAAATGAACACATTCAACTTACTACAGGTTTCACCCAGGACAGTTTTTGCTAGAACACCAGCAGCTATGAGCACATGAAAAACATGTCATTAGTATTTTTTTTTAATATTTATTTATTTATTATGTATACAATGTTCTGTCTGTGTGTATGTCTGCAGGCCAGAAGAGGGCACCAGACCTCATTCCAGATGGTTGTGAGCCACCATGTGGTTGCTGGGAATTGAACTCAGGACCTTTGGAAGAGCAGGCAATGCCCTTAACCACTGAGCCATCTCTCCAGCCCCTCATTAGTATTTTTTTATGAAAAAAAAATCCAATCTTAAAAGTTTTTTAAATTTTTTAATTTTTTAAATTTTACTTGTCTCCTGAATGAAAACACATGGGTCTGATGGACAGGCACTCCTGGGAGACGGTGTAAATGCAGTCAGAACTAATCTAAGCATCACCACCTTCACTCAGCCTTGGGCTTGCCCACAGGAAGAGGGGTCTGCCATGGGAAGGTTCTGTTCTTATCTCTCCCTGTTCTCAGGGTCTCACTCTTGAACAAACCCTGGTTGGCCTCAAACTTATGGTAATCTTCCCGCCTCAGCCTCCGAGTGCTGGGCTCATAGGCAAGTGACGGTCTGCCCAGCCGCTGTGCTCTTTTGATAAGACCACGATTCACATTTTCCAAACAGCGTGGCGCATTGTGCACATCTGGTGCTAGTTACTTAGGGAAAATAAAGCACAAGCGGAGGGGGAAGACAGCAAGAATCTTGCAGCTTTTGCCAGTTTTTTTTTTTTTTTTTGTCTTGTATAATTTTTTTTTGTGCGGGGTGGGGGAGGTTGAATTTTAAATATTTTTCCCCAATTGCATGTGCACATGAGCAGGAATGCGTATGTGTGTGGTCAGTTTTTTCCTACCATCTTTATACGGGTTCAAGCTGGTTTCTCATTCTGGTGCCAGGCTTGCATAACGTAAGCCTTTACCAGCTGAGCCATCTCTGGTTTTAAACTTGCTATCCTCTTGCCTCAACCTCCAAGTGGTGGGACTACAGGTATGTGCCTCCACACCTGACTCTGGTTGTTTGCGCTCTTCTGTTTGGTACTGAGGGTGGCACTCAGGGCTTTATGCATGTTTGACATAACAGAGCTACACCCTACCCTTGGTTCTGAGAGCCAGGATGACAGGTGTGGTCACCCAGTCTGTTTTGTACTTTTTAATTTTGGTTTTGTTTTTACAGTAAGAGACATAGGTCTTGACTTATGAGCCAGAGAGAGATCTGCATTTTCTCAGTAGAGTGAAATTTACTGGCAACAGTCTACAGCTGAGGAAGTGAGAAGCACCAGTTGCTAAAACTGAAATTTCAAGCTAATGAACTCATTTTAGAGGGCTAGAGAGGGGTGGGTAATGCGGAGGCCTGGGAGGGGAGGAGGCTGGAATCCCCAGCTGGGACTTCTCTGCTCTTTACAGCACACACTAAAGTCTTTCCAGGGTGAAACCTGAAGCATCATCACAAGTAAAAAAAGAAAAATAATTGTACTACAAATCAAGCTGAGAAGACCGAACAGCAGAAGCATAACACGAGGTGCCAGCAAAACACGCAGTCTACAAGACATCAACTCCATGCAGCAGCCACAGAGCCAGGCCAGAAAGCCACTTACTTTTCTCCGAGTGTCACCCGGAGGCTGCTCTGGGGTAGAGAAATTGGTTGTTGGCATTTTGTTGTTAGCAGAAGACACACCCACATTCAGACCAGCAATTATCACACTTAGGACTACAGTTAATAACAGAATCCACTTAGGTCATACAGCACTGCACACTACACAGCCGCAGCGAGACCGATACAGCCTCAAGGGACTTGCACATGAATGTGAGCCTCGTCCACAGCTACCGCCCTGGGCACACATTACTTACCATCAGCATACAGTGTTACTGTGCACAGGCCTGTTTCTGAGCACTGTACTTGGTGAACAAAATCCCACTTTCCCCTCCCTTGGTTCTTTAACTCCACTCAGGCCAGTCAACTAACTACCACTGAACTACATGCCCATGCCCCAAACTCATGGATTTTTAAAATTTCTTTAAAAACGGGAGGCAGAGGCAGGCGGATCTCTGTGAGTTCGAGGCCAGCCTGGTCTACCAAGGGAGTTCCAGGACAGGCTCCAAAGCTATGGAGAAACCCTGTCTCGAAAAACCAAAAATAAATAAATAAATAAATGAATGAATGAATGAATGAATGAATGAGGCCGGACGGTGGTGGGGCACGCCTTTAATCCCAGCACTTGGGAGGCAGAGGCAGGCGGATCTCTGTGAGTTCGAGACCAGCCTGGTCTACAAGAGCTAATTCCAGGACAGACTCCAAAGCCACAGAGAAACCCTGTCTTGAAAAAAAAATTTTTTTTAAATGATTTATTTACTTTTATTTTATATACATTGGTGTTCTGCCTATATGTATATTTATGTGAGGGTGTCAGAGCTCCTGGAACTGAAGTTACAGACAAGTGTGGGCTGCCATATGGGTGCTGGGAATTGAACCTGGGTCCTTTGGAAGAGCAGCCAATGCTTTTAACTGCTGAGCCATCTCTCCATCCCTTTTAAAGAATTTTAGCACTTATTATTGTAAGTGTGCTCGAAGCAGGAGACGGCTGTGGAAGCTGGTTCTCCTCCACATGGGCTCTAGGACTGATCTAGGACTGGGCTCTTTAGGCTTTTTTGTTTGTTTGTTTGTTTGGTTGGTTGTTTGGTTGGTTGGTTTTTTGAGACAGGGTTTCTCCGTAGCTTTTGGTTCCTGTCCTGGAACTAGCTCTTGTAGACCAGGCTGGCCTCGAACTCAGAGATCCGACTGCTTCTGCCTCCCGAGGGCTGGGATTAAAGGCGTGCGCCACCACCGCCCAGCTCGTTAGGCCTTTTTTCAGACAATATCTTGATGTATCTCAAGCTGGCCTGGAATTTGTGGCAATCCTCCTGCTGCAGCCTCTCAGAGTACTGAGTGAGATTACAGTCATGGGCCATTGTGTCAAGCCCCAAAATTCACTTTAAAGTCACAGGGCTGGTCGGCCACTTCCGAAGAGTATAGAGACTAGACTGCCTTTTGCAGGCGTGGGGAGGCTTGTCTGTTTTAGGGCAAACGGTGTTTTCAGTCCAGTAGCACACATCTAAGAGATCCAACGGCTGCCCAGCTCAATTCTCAAAGTTAGAGGTGTTTGACTCTGAATTGAGTACAGAGGTGGCTGTGGGCATTAGCTGCTGGGAATGAAACAGAAGAGTCACAGAACAACCAAGTGACCTCCTCCTGCTCACAAATCCTCTGTGTGTGCCCTCGAGTCTTTCCATGTTCAAAAGTAATACATATCAGTAACATGGGGGCTGGAGGTGTGGGCAGTGGGAATGGACCTGCCTGGCAAACCACAGGCCCTGGGGCTCATCTGCTCAGCACGCAAGAAAAAGTAAAGGGCTTCCACTGTAAAGTACAGGGCTGGTTATACATTTTCAAACATCTTAAACCACACAATTTAAGTACCTCAAACTTGAGCAAATCAGAGGAGGAAAGTTTAATCACCAAGGAAAACGCCTTTCATTGGGTACACTGAGTAAGTATCCCATTACTTGTCACAGAAAATTAGAGGAAGAATAATGTGGCCTTGGTTTCTCGAAGCAGTAATGGTTCCCCCTCAGACGGCAGTTTTCTGGTATACAAATAACAGAAGCGACTGCTTCCAGTAGTTAGTTAAAAGTGAGAAGCCAAATGGGGGAGGGCAGGGAAGGTTACATGAACTCCAGTTGACAGAAGGCAAATTCCAAGTTGTGTAAGACTGGGAGATACTGTCTACACTGAGCTGTGAACATGCAGAGAACAACTCTTTACCAACCTCAGATCACAGGCTAGATGCTGTCAAGACAGCCAGAGGCTAGGTATGGTGGCCCATCCCTTTAATGCAGGCTCCTGGGAGGTGGAGACAGAGGGATCTCCATGAGTTTGAGGCCAGTCAAGGCTATATAGTGGGACCCTATCTCAAAACAAAGAAGAAAAAAATCCCATCAAAGACCAGATATCCAAAGACAGAAACTGAGAATCCATTCATTCCCGTCACATAGTCTGCACTATTTGTGACTGACTCATTATTAATTGAACTTGCAAATCAATTTCTATAAAAAAGTTATTAGTGTGTGTGCGAGCACGTGTGTCATGGCAAATGTGGAGTCAGAGGACAACTCTGGGATTGGTTCTGTGCCACCTCCACATGATTCCAGACAAAACAAGCATCTCATCAGCCACAGAGCTTAATTTTAGAGCATTTTATTCCCACTAATGATGAGAGGGAGATGAGACTAGTAACAAAACTTATTCTTGGTTCTATTAGTTTATACTGTAATAATTTTTTAAAGATTTATTTTATGTATGAGTGCTCTATCCGCATGTACGACTTTATGCCAGAAGAGAGCATCAGATCACACTAGAGATGGCTGTGAGTCACTATGTGGTTGCTGCGAGCTGAACTCAGGCCCTATGGAAGAGCTGCCAGTGCTCTTAACCACTGAGCCATCTCTCCAGCTCCTACTGTAATTTTTTTTAAATATTTATTATTATGTATACAATATTCTGTCTGTGTGTATGCCTGAAAGCCAGAAGAGGGCACCAGGCCTCACTACAGATGGTTGTGAGCCACCATGTGGTTGCTGGGAATTGAACTCCGAACCCTTGGAAGAGCAGGCACTGCTCTTAACCACTGAGCCATTTCTCCAGCCCCTACTGTAATTTTTTTATTGGTTCTAATTAAAACAAAAAGAGCCTATCATTTTTTTGTGATTTTTTTTTTTAACCTAAAATGTAACACTTTGACCGAGTCTCTAAACACCACTACTCCAGAATTTCTGTGAGATTCTTTAAGGAAAATAGGTTAAAAGTACCATTTAGAAATTAATACATTTGAGTTTTCCGTTTATTTGTAGATGCTGTGGACTGCTGTTTCCTCACCTAAACTATCATGACAGTTGGAAACAATGAATGGGGCTGCACTGTTTTGTTATAATTTCTTTTTGGTTTTTAGAGACAGGATCTTGTTACACATCTGCCATCTGCCTTTGAATTCCCTCATGTAGTGCAAGATGGCCTCAAACTCATGATTCTGCCTTGGCTCTCCAAGTGCAGGGACAGCAAACAGGTGTGTGCCAACATGCCCAGCCACCACTACTATTTTTACAGAGAAATTTTTTTCCACCTGAACTAAGATCATTATTTCCAAAAAAGGACTTACTTTGGAAAGGGCCAAACAGGAATGTCTGCGCTTGTTAAATCTCAAAGGGCAAACCTACTGGCCAAGGATAACTGCTTGATGCATTCACACATTTCTTGGAAAGACCAGATTAAAAAGGAAGCCAGTTGCTTTTCAAACCGCTAACTTCTACAGATTGATCTAGTCAGCAGAACAGTGATAAATTATCCTGAAATGATGGCAAAATGCCACACTGTACTTACCTCCAAATAGTTCCAAATCTCTTAAGCCCTCAACAATGAACTTTTCCGAGACCCACCGCTAAAGAGGAAAACCCCAGAGAGAATTAGTATATCTTCCAAGCCACAACACAGTAGCAATCAGCCTTTAGAGACAAAACCCCACAAAAACATACAAACAAGCAGTACAAGTCAGACCCATGTCCATGGACAGGTTGAAAGGATTTTGAAACTGGCTACAAACAGTAGATTCATTTCTTTCTCTCGTCTTCTGTATCTAACATGATTGGTTCATAAATGTGACAGAGGGGAAATTCAGGGAACTGTCCCCAAGAATGTATTTTTTCCTCTCCTATATAGAAACTTGTTCCATCTTGTTTATTCCATGGATACTCTATTTTTTTGTTTTTGTTTTTCAAGACAGGGTTTTTCTGTGTAGCCCTGGCTGTCCTGGAACTTGCTCTGTAGACCAGGCTGGCTTTGAACTCACAGAGATCCGCCTTCCTCTGCATCTAGAGTGCTGGATTAAAGGTGTGTGCCACCACGACCCAACTTTCATAGATATTCTTTACAGAAGTCCTGGATCATCATTGCCAATTTGAAAAGTATTATTGGAATTCAACACATAGAAAACAAGAATCAAAGAATTCTTCACAAGCCTCCATTAGTTTATAAAATGAGACTCAGCCATATTCCATGTTCTCTTATCTACAAGACTTTCTTTTTCTATTTGTTTTTATCTTTTTGAAACGGGGTCTCTCTCTGTAGCCTAGCTTGACTTTAAACTCTTTAATCCTCCTTCCTTGGTTTCTCAAGTACGAGATCACACCATGCATAGTTCTTTTCTTTTTTAATAGCATCTATTCATTGTACAGGAGGATGAATTTCCTTATTTATTTTCACACATGCAGATCATGTACCTTGATCATACTCGTAGCCCAGTACCCTCTTCTTGCCCTTTCCCCACCCAGTTTCCCCTTTCTCTAATTTCATGTCGGACTTGCATAGAGGGCACACTCATCTTCTCGGTGTCACATCCATGTACCACACATGCCCAGTATGGGTACAGAGGCCATTTACAGGGGTTTCTGAAGACTTACTTTCTATCAAGTTCACCAGGACTAAACTAGCACAATCAATGTACACCTCGCTCGTCCATTTCAGATGAGTGTTAGATTTCCATTATACTAATCAGGAGTCTGGTTTCACCTTAATCAGGCCAGGTTAAAATAGGAATGTGGCTCATATTTAAAAGCAACGGAATCCAGATTCTGTTTCACTTCGTGACTGATGTTAAAGTTTGGCACAGTGGCATTCTTTCCACTGAGCAGAGTTCAGGCAGAGGAGAGGGTTACCTTTTCCTCTTAATTAACGCTGAAGTTTATTTCTTACAGTGTTACTTGTTTTTACACATATAAACACAAGAAAGGGAAGATTAAAGAACATCCTAAAACAAGCTATATGATACTCACTGAAACTATAAAATCACTTTGTCCTTTTCTGTGACAATTTTTTCTGAAATAAAGAAATAAGACCACCCCAATTTAACATAAAAACTTCTGTGCACTATACCATATAATATTTGAGAGTGATAAACCCATCTCTCATAACACTTAAAAATGACTAAAATCTTTAAATAATTATTATCACATTAAAAAATTAAGTACTTGATAAAATCGATGAGGATATTTTAAGAATTGTTTAAGCAAAAATACTTTGTTGGGGAAGGGACAACATGTGGGACTCATCTCTCCTTCCACCACGTGAGTTCTCAGGGACAGAACTCAGGCTGTCGGGCTTGAGTCAAGGCCCTGGCCCTGCTCGGCCAGCTCACTGGACCATGGGGACACTTTTAGTGAGGTCACTGCAGCTTATTTATAAGACACTCAGCCTAATATTTATTCTTATGGCCAATCTGGCAAGACTTTTATTCTAAAATTTTTACAGGGAATATGGGAACCAAGTCCGCATACTACAACTACACAGCTGAGCTTCCTGCGTTTGGGGAAATCAAAGGTGTCAGCACGTCTGAGCACAGTGATCAGTCTTGGTCTGTGAAATCATTTTTACGGCCATGGTCTCTCTCCTGCCAGGTGAGGATAATAGCTTTTGTCTCACGTATTTGTTTTGTGCGTGTGTGTCAAGGTGTGTATGTGCAGACAGAGGGCATATGGGAGTCAGGTCTCTCCTTCCTCGATGTCGGTCCTAGGAACTGAACTCAAGCTGCCAGACTTGACAGCAAGCCCCTGCATCTGCTGGGCCAGCTTACTAGCCCCTGATAAAAAAATTTTAAGGTATAATAAATTCTTCCAGTTAATTTTAAAGACTCTTCATTATATTTAGAAATGCGTTCCAGTAACTATAATCTGACACTGACTTTAAAAAACATAAATCCATGAAAAATAGAAGTGAGATCTTTACCAGCTGTGTAACCACATAGAAAAAGCCCAAATTATTTAGCATGTGACTGATCAATTCATAAAACAAGCCACCTTCCTGTTTTTCACCAGACAATTCTGAGTGTCACAGTAAAACAAGACAAAGCAGCCACCACAGTGTCCACCCACACTTTACTTTTCAGAAAAGACAAGTAGAAAGCCAGAAAAATGGAAACACTCACCCTAATCCGCTCTGGTTTACTTACAAGAAAAGACATGGGTTCCTACTGTGTAGACCTACTTCAATTTCAAAAACTTACACCTAAAAGGAAAACAGAAACATGGAGTTGGTTAAATCTTTTTATACAACTATCTTTTTCTCACCTGTAGCAAAGGCTAGCTTCCAACTCACTATTCAGCAGAGAATGACCTTGCACTCCTGAAACCTGTCTCTACACCCTGAGTGCTGGGATCACAGGGGTGCACCACACCTGGGTTCTGCGGTGATGATGGAGCCAGGTGTTTTCTTGAGGGCTAGGTAGACACTCTACTGAGCAACACAGCCAGCGTAGATAAAGCTTCTCTGTGGAACAAAATGCACTCCTGGTCTAGCATAGTGCCATACCAGACTCATAACTTGCTAACTTCTGAGTATTTGTTTAGAGTTGTGTTGAGTGACAATAAACTTGGATATACTTTGAACAAGTACACTCTGAAACTGTCATTTCTATGAGAAAAGTTTGGAGTCAGGCAGGCCAGTGCACTCCCTGTATCCCCAAGACTCAGGAAGCTAAGGCGGGAGGACGAAGAACTGCAGGCCAGCGTGGGCTTCATACACAGCACAACTGTTGAGAGGAAGGCAGGGCAAGATGGGCCAGAGAAGTGAGGCACAATGGAGGAGTGGGGGAAGAAATTTCTTGGACTCAGAGAATGGCAAGTGCAAAAGCCACTGTTAACACAAAGTGCACAATGAGTGAGACTCCTTTAAAAACAAAGCAGAGGTGTCTACCACCCCCACTTCTGCACAATACTCCACGTCTGCCCCCTTCCACACAATACAATACTCCACGTCTGCCCCCTTCCACACAATACAATACTCCACGTCTGCCCCCTTCCACA
>NW_004949146.1:2741564-2763385 GCF_000317375.1 Microtus ochrogaster
TTCCACACAATACAATACTCCACGTCTGCCCCCTTCCACACAATACAATACTCCACGTCTGCCCCCTTCCACACAATACAATACTCCACGTCTGCTCCCCTTCCGCACGATACTCCACGTCTGCCCCCTACTTCCACATATCAGTCTACTTCTGCCTCCACCCCAATTCCCCGTCACTCCAGTACAAGACTGGCCAGCAGAAGCTTCAGGCATCCAGTGTGTGAAACATAAAACTCTCTGGCTTTCCCCCCCCCCCCTTTTTTTCTTTGTGAAACAAGGTTTCTCTGTGTAGCCTTGGCTCTGATGGAACAGGCTCTGTGCATTGGATTGGCCCCTGCCTCAGGAGTGCTGAGATTCCACTCGCTTTTCTTCCTTCTTTTTTGAGACTGGATCTCAGGTAACCAGGGTGGTCACCAGAGACACAACAGAGGATGACCTTGAACTTCTGGCCCTCCTACCTCTACTTCCTGAATGCTGGGATTGTGACACCACACCCACCCAATAACTTTTTTTCTTTGTCTGATTTAATGAAAGTTGAATATTGTAAACACAGGTGTAATTTTTGTTTGAATTAAAATGTTCAGTAAGCTGAGTTGACTTTCCTTTCTTTCCCGATGGGTCTTAGCCACTGTAGGCAGGCACTCTACCTGTGACTTTGAGACAAAGGCCTTTCTTTAGACAGTTTGGCTACAAACAATCCTCTTGACCTAGTTCAAGGGCTGAGGTCACAGGCAGCCAGCTGCACCTGGCTGAAAGGGTAAAACTATTTACTGGTAACAGAACTGTGTACTTAAGAGATTCCAAGCGTTCTACAAAAGAAAAATCATTTTAAGACGGGTGTGCTATTGCACGCTAATCCCAGCACTTGGCAGGAGGCACAAGGATCAGGAATTCAAGGTCATACTTGGCTATCTGTGACTCTTGAGGCTAACCTCTGCTAAATGATGTGTCAAAACAAAAAAAAAATTTAGACCTGAATGCTGCACTGCAGGCCGGTGTCAATGGCAAAGACCTGTAATCCTAGAACTACTGAGACTAGGGTGGGAGGATCAAGATTTCAAGGCCAGCCTGGCAATCCAAGAGATCCTTGGTCTAGGAAAAAAGATCTAAAAACAAATAGACATTTACCTGAATACTGAGGGACTTTTCCTTTTCTACTATGTGTGACATTAAGATCACTATGCTGCTTTCAAATGTCCTTAAAATACAAAATTACAGTGGAAGGATAAAACGTCATTCAAAGCATTTTTATCAAGAACATAAAACACCATAATACACTGGCCAAGCGATATTCTTAGTAGATAGATACCGAAACAGCCTTTTTATTTATTGATTTGTGGTGTGAGCTATCCAGCCAGGGCCTCAGGCACACTAGACAAGTACTCCACTACTGAGAACACCATCCTAGTCACAGCTTTGCTACTTAGAAGCAGCAGTTATTTTAAGACCTTACTACCACTTGAGATGACTGAAGTCCTCAGAATTAAGAATGAGGCCTCGGTTTTGGCTGGCATGACTAAATCCTATACACTGTGCACAAATTCAAAATCTATTTTAGGATAGCCAATATTTACATTAAAAGTATAGGTTGGAGCCAGGTGGTGATGGCACATGCCTTTTATCCCTGCACTTTAGAAGCAAAAGTAGATGAATCTCTGAGTCCGAGGCCAGCCTGGACTACATAGTGAGTTCCAACCCTGACTCAAAACAAAAAACAAAGAAAAAAGTATAGGTCAGGAAAGCTGAGCTGAATAGAATTTGCCTAGCATGCCCAGGGTCCTAAATTTAATCCCTAGTATAAAAGTAATTAGTTTTATTTTTCTTTATCTGAAAGAGGAGTAGATGAACCTGGAATCTAGGATAGGTTGTGGCATTGCCAAACGTGCCTAAAAACCCCAGAGCCTGCTGGGCAGTGGTGGTGCACACCTTTAATCCCAGCGCTTGGGATTAAAGGGAGGCAGAGGCAGGCAGATCTCTGTGAGTTCGAGGCCCGCCTGGTCTACAAAAGCTAGTTCCAGGACAGGCTCCAAAGCTACAGAGAAACCTTGTCTCAAAAACAAACAAACAAACAAACAAAAAAAAAAAACCCAGAGCCTATGCTGGGGTCAGGCCTCTGGAAGAAAACCAGGCAGTTTTCATCGAGTGTGCACCTCCTTAAAGGGGCCTAACTACAGCAATACAAAATGGCGTAAGATACATGAGGCACTCCAGGAAGTAGGACCTTAACTGGTTGTGGAAGTGGGATGTGCACCAATAAATAGGACAGGGGATGGAAGGAACAACTTCTCATAGAATTGGGCAAAAACATGGCTGAGTGGCAGTGGGCTGGGAATATCAAAGGCGACTTAAAGAAAATGGAGATCCAAGCCGAGAGTGTGACTATTATCTGGTATTTGCTGTATTATGCAAATGCGTATCGCCAGCTTCGCCAACAGTGCTTGTCGCAGTCATCACTCAGTAACACTGAGTAACTGCCGAAAGTGAGGTGTGTGAGGACCATGGACAGGCCTTTGGTGCCTGCTAATGCCAGGCTGTATTCGCAGGGGGAAGCCACTGTGAGCTTTCAACAGAGATGACACACAATGGTGGTCTAAGCAGTGTGTCTTACATCTTGTTGCACCCACAAATCACTTAGAGATCTTGTTAAAATTCTGCAATTCAGGTCTGGAGTGGGCTCCAAGTTCTGACACACTCCCTGGAAATGACAAGGCTGCTGACATGTGGACCACGGTATTAACTAAGATTTGAGAAATCTTGTCTGGAAGAACATTCCAAGAAACGTTCCAAGGAATGAAGAAAGGGAGGGGTCAAAATGACCCAGAGGAAAGCAAGCTGGTTAGAAAACAGTGTTCCTGGAGATAAGAGCCTTAGCAGTGGAAATACCAGGAAACAGATGAGTGGCTATGAATGAAGAAATTATAAAGCTGCCACCGCTTCCCAAGCTATCGAGCTCATTCTCTGCCCTTTGAATAATGAGACAGGGTCTCTTACAAACAAAGCTGATCTCACGACACTGGGTAGCTGCTCATGACCTTGAACTTCTGATTCTTCTGCCACTACGCTCCTAGCTGCTAGGATTACAGGCCTGCATCACCGAGCATGGCTGGAGAGTATCTTTTACAAACTCTCCTAGATCTATGGCTGTGTGGTCCGACTGAAAACTGCAAAGACTTAATACCTTATCTGGGAACTGATAATAACTATAACTGATGATTCTAATTGTGCGTTTGTGTTCTTGAGGGATCAAAGAGAAATGGAAAGCTCAGAGGTCGAGGGGGCTTTAATGTAAGGATAAGTTAAAATATTTAATCAGTGTATGAGTGTGTAGAGTGTGCATATGTGCACAAGGGTGTGCAGGAGGGATGCGTATACAGAGGCCATAAGAACACCAGGTGGCTTTCTCTGTCAGGTTCAAGTTTAACTAATATAGAAAGTCCAATAATGTTGAAAAGGATTACTATCTTCCAAAATGAGGGGATAGCCATTTGTCAGAAAAGTAGTATTGATATTTAAGAGCAAGTTAAATATGGCTATCTGGATTTAGAGGTCAACAGCTAAGGCTGTAAAAGTGACCAAAATCCAACGCTGCAAACAGTAGCTCATGCTTGTAATCTCAGCACTCAGGAGACAGAGACTGGAGGATCAGTTTTGTAGCATCCTTGGCTACAACGTGTCTAAACAAAACAACAAAAGTGGAGTCTAAAGACCCTGCTTCCCCTCTTGTCCCCAGTCTAACTTTGATACTCACTCCCTAATCACCTCAAGCATCCTATGTTACAGAACTTCGCACTAACCACTTGCTTTCCCCTGTGTGTCTGTGTGTGTGAGAATCCCTGTTTGTAGGCATGGTCAGGCCAAAGGACATTGGGTGTCCTACTCTACCACTCTGTTTTCTTCCCTTGAGTTTTCTCAATGACCCTGGACATAGGCTGGCAGCCAGCGAGCTCTGGTGTTTCTCTTGGCATAGGGATCTTCTTGGCCACACATGGCTGTTTACATGCGAGCCAGAGATTGGAACTCGGGTCTTTATGCTTCAGCAGCATGTCCTCTTATCCAGAGCCACCTCTGGGGCCACCCAACCACACTCGGAACTGTCCTGTTACCGCCCCCACTACAAGAGGTACAGTAAGAATTCGCTTGCTCTGACTTTCTATTTTTGTCACTGATCCCCTAAATTTCCTTCATGTCTGAGATCACAACACATAACCAAAATTCTAAGAAACCTAATTAAAGGGTGAAGAGAGTTACCCAGTTCAGCGCTATAATGACTAAATTATTAGGTAGCTTTCTTTTTTGGTAGTGCTGGGAATGGAATGCAAGTCCTCACTAATGATAACAAGCACTCAGGCACTGAGCCACAGCCGCACTCTCAAATTTGGTGTATCACTTCTCAGGGCCCAGAATCAGTCTCAGGCGTCGGGTATCTCTAAAGTATCAACTAGTTCATGAAGACCGGTCCACATATTGGAACTTCAACAGGTATTTCAGTAAGACCGATTTCAACGGCCTGGGAGAAACGGGTCAAGTTGAAGTATTTTGGGGTCTTTAGCTGAAGGTTGAGTTGAGAAGTTAGCTCCATATTTCCTAAAATTATGAACGATTTTATTTAATCACTCCCCTTCTGTAGTGCTCACTCTCGAACGCCAGACCCGGTTTAAAAAACTGCTGGGGAGCACTTAAAACAAAAAAAGACAATCAGGACCTCTTCGTTTTCACCAAAGCAGAAAATAACCCTGATCGTGCTCAACTCGATGCCCGACTAGCATCGCCTGAAATGAAGGGGTCGAGGGAGGTCAGCACTAAGGTCTGCAGCTACTTAGCGGGAGGGCAAAACGACATCTAGTCCCAGGCACCCCATCTGGAAGCCCCGGAAAAGATGGAGAGGGAAGGCAGGAGCCAGCCTCTCCCGTCGGCAACTCTGCTCAGCGTTTCCCCAGTCAGGCCCAAGCCTAGTCCGCTCTCAAGCTACAACCCCTCAACGTGGGAACCCAGAACCCGGGCTAAACGAGGCCCGAGGAAGGCGAGGGTGAGCCGGGATGACCGCTGAGGCGCGCCCCCGAGGAGATGGACTCGGAGTCGGGCGAGAGGGACCAGCCCCGAGGAGCGCACCAGGCGGCCCCGCCACCCGGTACCTGGTCTAGGAGTCAGAGCGCAGTACCGACTCGTCTCGGCTCCGCCTCCTTAGTTTGGTGGCCGCGCTGCCGCCAGGCCGGTTGCTGGGAGGGAGGTACGCAACGTGTCATGCGCAGTGGAAGGAGCCAGAGAGGCTGGCAGAGCCCCGCCCCTCGCACGGCAGAGGCTCCTCCTTTCCCCGCCCCATGGAGGAAGTCCCGCCTCTTCCCGATGAGGAAGCCGTGCTGCGCCCCACCCAAGAAGAAAGCTTCGCCCCTCCCGCGGAAGCTGCTCCCCTTGCCCCGCCCCACGTAGGAAGTCCCGCCCCTTCACCCCGAGGAAGCTCCGCCCCTCGCTTCCCAGGGAGGAAGCCCCGCCGAGCTCTCCTCTCGGAAGAGGCTCCGCCCCACCCTGCCCGCAAAGGAAGCTCCGCCTCCTCCCTCCGGATCCCGGCGTCTGCTTTCCGCGTTACCTATGGCTTGACTAACCCTACCTCGGTCGCTGTGGCGGGGAGAGAGCTGCTGGTTGTCTTTCCCCTTTCTTTGCTGGGGGCGCCCTTACCTGGGAAGAAGCGGATTTCCTCAAACCAAAGACCTCATTGTTGGAGACTGCGGTTCACAAGGGCCCTGGTGCCTCCGTACCCCTCCTGTCTGCAGCAGGAAGAGAAGGGTCAAGGGCCACCTAACTACAGCTACGGATTTGACTGGCAGTATTTCCGCCTCTCCCCATTCCATCACCTGGTAGGCCTTACACGGGCAAACACCTGGAAGGACTTCAATGGGCGCGCTTTGGTCTCTCAGGCATTAGCGAACAAATTAAAGAGGAAACTCACCCAGTGTTTGTGTCCCAAGTTCCTTCTATGTAAAGCCAGGAAAATTGCTCAACCAAATGAAAGCTATCATTTTCGTTCCTGAACCCTTCATCCCTAAGTTTTGGTTTATTTTTTTTTCTTTTGTTTTTTTGTACTGGGTTTGAGACAGTGTCTCGTGTATAGCCTGGGCAGGCCTTGAACTCCGAGGTCAGCTTGGCTCTGCTGGGATAAAAGCTCGGTGGTGTGTCTATTTGTAGAAACCTATGATGAGTTTGCCTTTATGAAGGAAGACAGAGACCAAGGCATACAGGAGTGATCAAATGTAGTACTCTAGATGCGGCAAGACTTCCTCCTGTGGGAACTAGGGACTTTTAGTCACCTCAGTTGCTGTGGGTCGCTGTCAAGTAATGAATACTTGTTTTTTCCAGTTCTGTCTCC
The DNA here is from genome assembly GCF_000317375.1 of Microtus ochrogaster. NCBI lineage: Eukaryota > Metazoa > Chordata > Mammalia > Rodentia > Cricetidae > Microtus > Microtus ochrogaster. The sequence continues at coordinate 2,747,926 of NW_004949146.1, forward strand.
TCACAGATTTATAGCGGTCCTAATAACTTCCAAGATATGTAAGTTCTGCAACATCCAAACGGGGGCTTGATGGAAATAGACCAAACTTACCAGAGGCTCTCACTGTTTTACACACTTCTGTAATCTTACCTAGTGCTTTAACATTCTAAAGCACAATCGCAGTCTCAAAATGTTTCTTTCTAGCCAGGCGGTGGTGGCGCACGCCTTTAATCCCAGCACTCGGGAGGCAGAGGCAGACGGATCTCTGTGAGTTCGAGACCAGCCTGGTCTACAAGAGCTAGTTCCAGGATAGGCTCCAAAACCACAGAGAAACCCTATCTCGAAAAACAAAAAAACAAACAAACAAAAAAAATGTTTCTTTCTGCCAGGCAGTGGTGGAGCACACCTTTAATCCCAGCACTCTGGAGGCAGAGGCAGGCAGATGTCTGTGAGTTCGAGGCCAGCCTGATCTACAGAGCAAGTACCAGGACAGGCTCCAACAGAAAAACCCTGTCTCGAAATAAATAAATAAATAAGTTTCGCTTATAAGTGAACCCAGTGAATTCACAAAAAGCAAAGGAGTGGAAGAAAATTCCATTTCTGCCAGGTTACATTGTCTTTGGAACTGAGAGTATTGGAGAAAGCAATGAAAAGATGCCAGCTTCATTTTTATTTTTTTTTTTTTATTTTTTTTTTGTTTTTCGAGACAGGGTTTCTCTGTGGCTTTGGAGCCTGTCCTGGAACTAGCTCTGTAGACCAGGCTGGTCTCGAACTCACAGAGATCCGCCTGCCTCTGCCTCCCGAGTGCTGAGATTAAAGGCGTGCGCCACCATCGCCCGGCTTTCATTTTGATTTTTGTGTGTGTGTGTATGTGCACTTCAGTGTATGTATGCACACCACATGTGTGCAGAAGCAAGCAGAGGTCAGGTGTCATATCCCCAGGAACTGGAGTGACAGACAGCTGTGAGTATTGGATACTTTGTAAAAGCAGCAAGTGCTCTTAACTGCTGACCCATCTCTCCAGCCCCAAACTTACGTTTTGAGACAGGGTCTCATAGTCCAGGCTTACCTGGAACTCATTCTATAGCCCAGGCTGGCCTTAAACTCAAGAGATCCTCCTGTCTCTTCTGGGATTACAGATGTGAACTGCCACACCAGGCTGTAATTGTCAAGGCAACCTCAAATTGAGTTTTCCTTTCCCCTTTCTTCCCCTTCTCCTTCTTTGGGCTGCACTAGAGATTGAGCCTAGGAGCTCTCACACGCTGAGCAAGCACCTCAGCCCTCAAAGCTCTGACTCGTTACAATGGGATCTGCTAACACTAGGTACTTCATCTGTTCTAATACCTAGTGCCCGGCCACCACGTTCTAACAGGATGTTAGCATTTGAGAGTTTACCAACTGGATGACCGCCCGCCAAAGCTACTCAGAGAACCCCTTCTCCCAGACTCTGCCATGAGTGCTTCAGTGAGCAAATGCCTAGGTTCTCATACACCAGTAAGAAGTCAGAACAAACTTTAGGATGAACGGTTGGCATTCAGAGGTTACAGAGTCTGAGTCCTGGAAGGCACAAGTTTCTGAAGCTTTTACCTTATTATAGGGTGTAAGTGTTTAAAGATTTCCAGAGCTTTTGGAAACTGACTTGAAGCCTAAAGGAATGGAGACAGATTGAATGGCTACTTGTTTCTTTTTAACTTTTTAAAGGCTACTTGTATTTTTAACTCTATTGTGTAATACTTAAGTCTCTACATGAAAACACATATGAACTCCAAGGCTGCAGAGATTAAGAGATGGCTTACAGGTTAAAGAGTACCGGTTACTCTTCCAGGGGTCCCAAGTTCAATTCCCAGTCACTTGGTAGCTCACAACCATCTATAATGAGATATGAAGCCCTCTTCTGCCATACAGGCAGAACACGATACATAATAAATAAATAAACCAAAAAAAAAAAACCTTCAAGTGAAACGGGGAACTGTGTGGTGTGTGAATATGTAGAACAAGTTGACTAGGATCACTTATCTGTAAAGAATTCCCAGTCTTTGCATTTTACTATCGCATGTGAACTTTCCACACAGCCATTTTAGAAAGGGTAGGAAGACAGAAGAAGGAAACACACTTGTTAAAAGCACTGGGATAGGAGGGCTGGAGGGTGTAGCTCATCAGCAGAGTATTCACCCAACACAGGATTCAAGTAAGCAAATACAGTTAAAAAAAAATATAGTGTGCACAAATCCAGAGCTTTCTTGACCTAGGAAACAGGCTTCAGTTCTAGCTCCAAGAGATAAGCTAAGCTATAAAAAAATACAGAAGTTATGTAAATATGTAAATTTAAGATATGAATGGAGGGGAGAGTGGTGTGGGAAGACAAAGTACAGTGTTATATGTGTGAACATGTACTAATGAAACCCATTACTTTGTACGCTAACCAGAAATATCTATGAAAAGTGGAAGAAAATTTATGAAAAGCAGCAAGCAGTTCAGCAGACAGGCAGAGGCAGTATCATCTTGTTCCTCAGTAACCCCCAAGAAAAGCAATACTTTAGAAAGGCCAGGGTGAGCATCAGAAGCTGGAGGCCAGTCTGGCATACATGGGACCCTGTGTCAAGTGAGTGTGGTGGTGCACCCGCCTGGGAAGCCGATGCAGGAAGACTGAGCCTGAGTTGGAAACTAGCCAATAACACTTAGCAAGCAGTCCTCTCAGAAATAAGTAGATGTGGTGCTACATGCTATCACTGCAGCACTCTAGGCTGAGGCAGGGCACTGCTGTGAATTTCAGCAGTCTAAGTTATAGATGAGACCTTGTCTCAGAAAGCTAGCAAGCAATGCGATCTACCATTGGGGAAAAAAAATTACAGCTTTCTTTTTATTCCTCTCAATTCAGAGGGCTGGGACGGCTGTGAATTTGTACAAACATAACACCATCTTCCTTTGTTTAAAGATTTTGTTATTTAGTCTTCCTTTGTTTAAAGATTTTGTTATTTTAGTCTTCCTTTGTTTAAAGATTTTATTTATGGTCAGATGCTTGTATGTGAATGTAGTTGCCTGTGGAGACCAGAAGAGGGCAGCAGATCCCCCCAGAGCTGGAGTTATAACAGCTGGTAGCTGAGATTTGAACGTGGGTCCTTTGCAAGAGCAGTAAGTGCTCTAAGCCGTCTCTCCAGCCCTGATGTCTTCCTTTTGCCATCAAATTTTCCACTGGCCACCAAACACTAGATATTTAAGAAGGTTAAAGACATGTGACACCACACCCAGCCAGGTTTCTTTTTACTTTTCAGTAGTTTGTAATACAAGTCACTGTAGTGATGTTTTGTTTGTGTTTTAACAAATAAAGCTTGCCTGAAGATCAGAATGCAGAGCTAAGCCACTATAGCCAGGGAGTGGTGGCACATTCCTTTAATCCCAGGACTCAGGAGACAGAGGCAAAGGGATCTTTCTTAGTTGAAGACCACCCTGATCCAGTCTAAAAGAGAAACAGAATTCATACAAAGGTGATCCCAGCACTCAGGATCCCACACCTTCAATCCCAGCACTAAGGAGGTGGAGACAGCAGTTATATGGCTGGGCCAAGAGAGGAATATAAGGTAGGAGGAGGCAGGAGCTCATTCAATCTGAAGCTTAGTTGGAGATAGGTTGCGAACTGGAGATGAAGTCTAAGGACGCAGTCTGAGGACAGGATCACTCCTCAGTCTGAGCATTGGCAGAGGTCTCTCTAGTGGTTGCCCTCTCGGCTTCTCGAATTGCTCAGCTTTCACCCCCAATATCTGACTCTGGGTTTTTATTTCTTCTTCTTTTTATTATTATTTGAGACAGGGTTTATTCTGTGTATCTCTGGGTCCTGGGAACTCACTCTGTAGACCAGGCTGGCCTTGACTCACACAGATCTACCTCCTCTGCCTGAGTGCTGGGATTAAAGGCATGCATAAAGGCGTGCACCACTACTGCCCAGCCTTGTCTACTATCAAGACAAATTAGAACCTGTGTTACAAGTCACCCCTATGGGTTTAACATCATTTAGAATAAGTGAGGCAGGAAAAGAGAACTTGGGAGGAGAAAGGGCAGACTGACTCCACCATATCTTCTGTTCTCTTCCACTGGATGACTGGACCAAAAATGTCACTCATGATTTTCATTGGTCCAAGTCCTATATAAAGCAGTTCTACATCTTGTGCCCAACACAGATAGGTTTCCTTGTACTAAGGAAACAGAATTATAAACAATTCCTCTTTATCCACCACACCGCCAGCTCTAAAATAAATAAACAAAACAAACAAACAAAAACCACTTTGTCGGCTCTGACACAAAGTCAGAGAAGGCTAAAAGGATCCACTTTGTACTGTTGGACAGAGGAGAGCAAGAATGTAAAGTAAAATGTACCATTTGATAGTAGCCTTGCCTTTGTAGAGTGTGTGAGTAAAAAAGTTTTGCACACATTATCTTTTGGCTGTGAGGTGAGCTGGGAAAATGGCTCAGCAGTTAAGAGAACTGACTGTAGAGGTTCTGGGTTCAGATCCCAGCATCCACATGGCAACTCATAACCTGTAACTCTAATCCCAGGGGTTCCAACACTCTCTTCCGGTCTCCTTGGCACTACACATGGTAGACATGGTAGACAGAAAGACATGCAGGTAAAACACACACATAAAGAAAATTTTAAAATAAACTGATAGGAAGGAAAAATATTTATTCCCACTTTATACAAGAATAAACACAATAAACTCAGAGGTATGACTTGCCCAAAGGAAAAAGCTTAGTAATTTTCATCAGTAAATTTTTAGTACATTTATTTTATTATCCACTTACCATGTACATGTGCGTGCATGTTTGTGTGCATATGCCATGGTCCACATGCGGAAGTCAAAGGACCACTTGTGGGAGTCGCATGCATCCTGAGGATCAAACTCAGGTCAGCAAGCCTGGTAAGCACCTTTACCCATGGAGACACCTCACTGGTCCTGGCGATTGGTTTCATCAATACTGAAGCCAAGCCTTTTATATTTCAGGGCTCCAGGCAAAGGGATTTGGAAAGCATGGTAAACAACACTCTCTTGGTCCACTGCTTAATAATGACATGTCTTAACCCAAGGAAAGGGCTATAATGGCTTGGATCATAAAGACCATAAATGTCCACCCAAAATGCCATGGTAAAGACTGAGTTGGTAGCCAGTAGCAGGCAGATGGGTAGATGAAGGAAACTGTAGACAGAAGTTAGGTCATTGAGGGTGTTCCTTGAAATATTAGAACCCTTGCCCCTCCTACCTGACAGCTCCTGGGCCACTATGAGGTAAGTGTCTTTGCTCCATCACAGTACCTCCCCTGAGCAAGAGGGCAGTTCAGGAACTGAAATTGTGATCCCCAAAAAACTTTTTCCTATTTGAAGCTTTATTATCCTATTTTGCAACAGTGACAGAAAGATAACTAATAAGAGCTTAATAACTCACTAATAACTAGTAATCTTAGGATAGGCTGGCATACACATTCAACCCCAGCACTCAGGAGGTTGAGGTAAGCAGATCTCTAAATTCAAGGCCAGCCCGGTCCACACTGATGTGTTCTAGGATAGCCAGCACTACACAGTAAGACCCTGTCTCAAAAAAACAAGATTAAAAAAACAAACAAAAAATCAAAAATAACATATGGGCCATGGTGCAGTGTGTGTGCCAGTATTCCCAGCACTCAGGAGGCTGAGGCAAGAAAACCATGAGTTTGACTGTGGCCAACTTGGGCTGCACAGTGAGACCCTTTCTGAAGCAACATACATGGGTTTAGAATATGAAATATCGGGGCTGGAAAGATGGCTCAGAGGTTAAGAGCACTGGCTGCTCTTCCAGAGGTCCTGAGTTCAATTCCGAGCAACCACACAGTGGCTCACAACCATCTGTAATGAGATCTGGTGCCCTCTTCTGGTGTGCAGGTACAGCTGTATACATAATCAATAAATAAATCTTAAAAAAAAAAAAGAATATGAAATATCCAAAAGTGTTAAGTGGTAACTACAAAGGAATATTCAAGATTAACACTCTTGAAGGAAAACCATTTTAGTGCTAATTTTTTAATGGTGAGAGAACTTTCCTATGGGTCCATATATTCTTGTAGGACGACTTCAAAAAGTCAACGAGGCACGCTCAGATTCTGTCAATCAGTTTTTAATATATGTCATAGGTAGTTCATATGAATGCTTAAATTACAAAATTAGCTGCCACAGTCCGAATTTGTGGGACTTTAAGAAAGCTTATATTACTCAAAAGATAACTAAGCACATAAATTTTGATTCTAAAATGTATCTTAAAGGTTTGTAAAACAATGTTAAGTCTAGAATCATATGGCCTTAAAGTGATTCAATTTTGTTATTCTTAATAACTTAACCTTGTGAACTGTTAAAAAAGCATACACCTGCATACCCAGTGCACACATTTCTATTAACCTAGACAAAGTCACATGAGAAACTCCATATAATCCCCAAGGCAACAGCTCACACGGTTTTCACTGCAACTCACTGTTACTGCCTCAGAACACAGAAAACATCAACCCACCACCCCACAAAAAAACAACTCTTTCCCATCCCAACAAAAATTACCTAGTACAAACAGTGACTTAAAAAAAATGCTTTCTCAGTAGGAAGCATTTATAAAATGCAGAGCTCTCAACAAGCCAAATGCTTATGCAGATGGGGGCCTCTCCCCACAAAAGCTTCCACCTCAAGAGGCAGACAAAACTCTTGTCGCATTTAAGAAGGCTCACATTTTAAAAGCATACTTATGCACACCGATGGCTGTGTTTCTAAAAGCACTTACCGGCCTCAACTGTGGGCAAGACAGAAGTGGAGAGAGAAGAAAGGAGCACGCAGAAGACAGACAGCAACTTCTCCGTGAAGACCCAACAGGTTGCAGCCACCATGAAAAGCACTGTGACCTCACAGAGCTAAGGGAAGCAGCTCACTTCTCATGCATCTTCCTCAGGAAAAACAAAACTACTCCAAATTCAGTGCTCACACTGTCATTAGCTCATAGTACCAGGCAAGGAGAAACTGCTCCTGTACTACCCACCTCTAGAATCTTCCATGACACCTCTAGATTTCCTCCTATAAACACACACACGAAATACACACTGCACTATGTTCCTAGTCTCTGAAATGCATCACCACATACAGTGCTCTAAATTCCACTGTTTTCACAACTGTAATGTGGACACAGGAAAAACACCAAGCAATGTTTATTGTGCAACTCCAATAGAAATTCTTGGGATCTTGGTTTAGAGTCAGTCTCCAGTTATTCCAATTGCCCAGTTTAAAAAAAAAAAATCTTTCTATAAATTCCATGATTGTTCTTCAAACACCAAAGCACTGATAATTCATGTTATAATTTAAAAATATTTTAAACTACACATACTTTATATACCATCCTTTTATAAAATAAACTAATTTGATTATCTGGAAGGAAATAACTGAAAGAGCCCTTTCAATGTATCTGTAACCTCTGTAGAACTCCAAACCAAGAGAAGAGGGGAGAGGAGGGGAGAAGACGGGAGGGTGGAATAAGGATTTCTCAGTCACCAGGAATATGTTGACTTTAGGGGAGAAACGGACTCGTGCTTTTCCCGTTTCCTGTGGACGCAGACCTCTGGGATGACTTTACATGGCTTTCACTTTGATTTGCTTCATTTTCATCTGCTTCTTCTCCAACTTCTTTTGTTCTCTCCTCAAAGCAGCTTCCTGTAAAATAGAGAGGGGGAAGGAAAGATCCAAATTAAGCTCTAAGCACACACTGAGAAAAACTGGGGGCTGGAGAACCAGCTTGGGACTAGAGCTCATGCTGCTCCTGCAGGAGCCGCAAGTTCTGTTACCAGCACGTCAGACAGCTCACTGGAGGCTGGTGCTTCTGGTCTCCGTGGGCACCTCTACTCACCCATAATGCTCAGAATCCCTTCTGGGGAGTTGGGAAGGAGGAGTGGATCTCTTCATACAGTTCTGGCTTTCCTGGAACTCACTGTGTAGTCCAGGCTGACCTGGAATCCATAGATATCTGCATACCTCTACCTCCCAAGTGCTGGGATTAAAGGTGTGGGCCTTTTATTCAAGATCTTGGTCTTGCAACCCAGGAAACATTTTTGCAGATACATATAAAAATAAGCACTAGCATTTGGAAGACTAAGGCAGGAGGATTGCACTTTGAAGCTAACTTTGGCTACATAGTTCCAGGCCAATCTATGCTATGAGACATCGTTTCAAAAGACAGAAACATTGCCAATTCATATGTCAGCAAATAAAAATTAACAAGAAACAAAAAAAGATAATCAAATCCTTTAAGATTTATTTTTTTTATTATGTATACAACATTCTGCCTCCATGTATGCCTGCACTCCAGAGGAGGGCGCACGATCTCACTACAGATGGTTGTGAGCTACCATATGATCACTGGGAATTGAACTCAGGACCTCTGGAAGAGCAGCCAGTGCTCTTAACCACTGAACCATCTCTCCAGCCCCCAGATAATCAAATATTAATTTAGATAGAAACTCATCAAAGTTTTTGCCTTGCATGTGTGTGTTTCTTTTCTTTGAAACAAGGTCTCTCACTAAGTTACCCAAGCTGAACTTAAATTCAAACCCCACCCTCTTTTAAATGATAGTCTCATTATTTAGCCATTGCTAACCTAGAAATTGCAATTAAGACCATGAATGGAGGCTAAAGAGATGGTCTAATGTTTAAGACTATTTGTTGCTTTTCCAGAGGAGTTTGGTTCCTAGCACCAACCAGGTAGCGCACAACCACCTATAACTCTGTAATTCAAGCTCCAACCCTATTTGGGCATCTCTTATCCACAAGTAGACACATTATTAAAGATAAAAACAGGTCAAGCAGCCGGGCGGTGGTGTCACACGCCTTTAATCCCAGCACTCGGGAGGCAGAGGCAGGCGGATCTCTGAGAGTTCGAGGCCAGCCTGGTCTACAGAGCAAGTTCCAGAACAGAGCTATACAGAGAAACCCTGTCTCAACGCCCCCCCCCCAAAAAAAAACAGTTAATTAAAAAAATAAAACCAGAAGCTAGAGAGACAGCACAGTCAATGGAGCGCTTGTCTTACAAGCATAAGGACCCAAGTACATCCTAGAGCCTGTGTAAAGTCTGGAGTGGTGGCAGGCGCTTGCTGAGGAGGAGTGACACTGTCCAGGCAGCCTAGCCTACTAAGTGAGTGCAGAGAGAGTACAGAGAGATATCCTGTCTCTATACACCCCTCTCCCCAGCAAAAACACAGGACTAGTAAAGCACTTTCTAGCATGTACAAGGCTCTAAGTTTAACTGCCAGCACAACACACAAAGATGGACAGCACCTTTCAAATGACTCCTGAGTTTGTGCTCTGTACACGTGTCTGTGTGTCTTTCTTTACCACCAATCCTGCCCTGTCCGTCTGTCTCTCCAAACAAAATCATGAAAGCATGAGGACATGAAAGAAAGCAAAAAACAAAACAAGAAAAAACCCACAAGGGTTTGTCTTTTAACCTCATTACATAAAAAAGAAAGAGAGAAAGAAAGAAAGAAAGAAAGAAAGAAAGAAAGAAAGAAAGAAAGAAAGAGGGGGGAGGGGAAGGGAGGGGAGGAGAAGAGGAGGAGAAAGAGAAACCCAGATGGCTCAGAGGTTAAGGGGTTAAGAGTTAAGAGCATTGGCGCGGTGGTTCACAGCCATCTGTAATGAGATCTGATGCCCTCTTCTGGCCTGCAGGTGTAGATGCAAATAGAGCACCATATATAGATAAAAATATAGATAAAAAATATAGATAAAAATAAAAACTTATAAAGGAGAGAGAGAGAGAGAGAGAGAGAGAGAGAGAGAGAGAGAGAGAAGGGAACGGAGGGGAGGAGAAGGGAAGGGGAGGAAAAGAAAAGGAAGGGAGGAAGGGAAGCAAGCATGAGGCACAGGAGCAGCACTAAGGATTCCTGAGCCGCACAGGCAGCATTAGTGACTGGATATCGGCAACAACACTGTCACACAGCAGCAACTCGGAGCCTCCCTTACTCTGAAAAATTCTTGTCTAAACTCACATCTTCTAGAACTTTGTTCTCTTTTTCATTTGCAAGGTTTGCAGTTGGACTTTGGCATCTTATTTCAGGAAATATGAGAATATACTGAATTTTTTTAAAATGTAACATGCTATTATTCAAGAATCACAAGTTTGAAATATCAGTTATATAAGAAACAGAAACCAACAACAAAACCCACAGAAACACTAGAATTCACTAATTCTGTATCAAGCCCTAATTTTAAATGGCAAGTTTATTTAAAATGTGAGGTGTGTATGTCAGCTTATTTAAAGTCCCTGATTTCTTTCTAATTGTTTGGTCTGAAATGGAGCTGTGCTGGGGAAAAAGGGGAATCCACTCACTTTCCAGGGGCACGAACGCAGCTTGGGACAGCTGGAAGAGGAACACAGTGCTGTCAGATGACCACATTTCCCAACTTTAGCCCGGGTGCTTTCAACACAGAATTATCAGAGACAGTACAGCACAAACAGGCAGCTGGATAATTAAGATTTATTTATTTTCATGTGCACTGGTGTTTTGCCTGCAGGTGTGTCCGTGTGAGTGAGCCAGATCCCCTAGAACTGGAGTTACAGACAGCTGTGAGCTGCCATGTGGGTGCTGGGAATTGAATTCAGGACCTCTGCTAGAGCAGCCAATGCTCTTCACCTCTGAGCCACCTCTCCAGCCCACATCTGGATAACTAAAAACAAAACAATAGTTTTGGGAAATTCTCACAAAGCCTCAACTTTAGACAAAGAACTACAATCAACTAAAGAACTCTGAGAGCAGGAGAAATAATCTTCCCCAGGCAAGAGCACACCAACTAGTTACCCAATACTAAAAGGACAGTCCAGAAAATATACAAAAAAACACTATAAAGACTGAACAGGTTGTGTTTATACATTTAGATACACACACACACAACAGCAACAACAAAGAGAGAGAGGTCATGAGCTTCAAAGAGAGCTAGGGGAAGGACTAGGTATATGGGAAGTTTTGGAAGGACGAAAAGGGAGAGATGATATAACATAAAAAACATATAAACCAGACCCAGCAGCCTCAGTGGTGGGGAGCATCTCACCTCCAGCCTGCGCTGCTTCTCAGGGTCTTCCTCATTCATGATCCGCTCCTTCTCGGCTCTTTTCTTCTCCTCACGCCGCGACTGCGCAGCCTCCTGTCTCTGCACGTGGGTCAGTTTTAAGAAGTTCTCTTCCACGCGGGCCCGGTTCTTATCTGCTCGTTGTTTACCCTTCCCCAGGAAACAAAGTCTTCATAAGAAACCCGTTTCCAGCCGGGCGATGGTGGCGCACGCCTTTAATCCCAGCACTCGGGAGGCAGAGGCAGGCGGATCTCTGTGAGTTCGAGACCAGCCTGGTCTACAAGAGCTAGTTCCAGGACAGGCTCCAAAGCACAGAGAAACCCTGTCTCGAAAAACCAAAAAAGAAGCCCGTTTCCATCCCACAGGAGAAAACCCCACTGAGCATTCCTTGGTAAAACTACTCCCCCTTGCATGTCAAGTCAACTAGACTCAGTCGCTGCACCCACTGGGGAAAACCAACCATAAAAGGTGCCGGTTTGTAAGAAAGGCTTTGGGTCTTACTTCTCTGTTGAGTCGAAACTTTTTGGCTTTGTCAATAGAATAAATCACCATGTTCATCAGGGGTAGCAAAGCCTCCATATCCTTTGGGTACGTGTTACCTGAGCCAGGCACTGGAAAACAAAGCCATTTTCCTACTGAGTTAATGGCAGCATTAACACTTCTGGGTTGGCAGTCTTTCTTAATGCTAACAGACTAGCTCCTTAGAGGAACCCAGAAACCAACAAGGAGGAATGATTAGTGATGGAAAAATAATTTGGAAACCAGTTTCTAAGAGGTTAAGAACTAGCCAGACAGGACCCAGATACTCACCATTAAATGTAAACAGTAGTGTCCTCTTAGTGTCGGGCAGCTTTAAAGGCTGACCCTCCCTGTCATGAAAGAGAAGTCTGGTAAGAGAGAAGCGAAGACAGGCACTTTCCATGCATACAAGCCAGCCATCTGCCTCGGCTGGGCAAACACCTGCAAGAACAGCGCTGGACACACTCGGCATCTCTAAGTCAATGGTCATCACTGAGCCTGAGAGCACTTTATGCTCATCTACCCCACTCTGTGCTACATTTGAAACCTCAGTGATGTCCCCAGCGGGCAGGATATATTTATTCCCTTTCACCTGAGGAGCCAGAAATATGCCTGTATTTAAATCTGAGGCCATATTTTAAATATTTTTGCTTAATTTTTAAATTTCTAAGCTTATATTTATCTTACGTATATGAGTGTTTTGCCTGCATGTATGTATGTAGTATGCAGTGCCCACACAGGCCAGAAAACAGTGTCAAACCTCTTGCAACTGGAATCAGAACAGCTTTTAGCATCCACGAGGGAGCTGGGAGCCAAGCCATGGTCCCTGATCTTCTGCATAAGCAACACACTCTCAACTACAAGTCATCTCTCCAACCCTCAGCTTCTGCTTTTAATCTTGGTCATTATTCTCTAAAAGTTGAGGCATACAGTATAACATTTACTTAATAGCACCCGCATTGTATCAGGTATTACAAGAATCCACAGAGGGTTTCCTGTGGAAAAGGCTATATATGTTACTGAAAACACATCACTTTATGTAGGAGACTCAAGCATCCTGAGAACTTGGTAAGGTGCTGTTATTCAACCAACAATCCCTCATGGACTCGGAGCAAGCACTGTTTATAATTTTCTTCTGTCATTATCACTGCAAATTTTGACTGTCAAACAACTGGCTTCTGCTCTACTGCAAACAAAAGGCTTGGTAAAAGCTATAATGCAATGCTTGGTGCCTGCTGTTATTACTAAATTTACCAAGGCGAGGATGATGCAACATCATCTCAAAGCATAAGGACCTGAGTAATCTCCACATACAACTAAATCCAGAATATATTTTTGTTGCTGCTACTCTTCTTCTGGTATTGGAAAATGAACACAGCTCCCAGAATGTTTGTTGTTGACAGAGTCTCACTGCTTATCCCTAGCTGGCTGAGAACTCACTATAGAAACCAGGCAGGCCTAGAATTCAGAGATCCTTCTGCTCCTGCCTCTAAAAGCTGAAATCAAAGACTTGTGCCACCACGCCTGCCCAGAATGGCTTTTAGTTGTACTCAATCCCATAGCAAATGAGACTAGCCTGCAACTAATAATTCAAGTCACAACTCATTCTCTATCAGAAGTATATTTAGTTATGCTTTCCAGAGACTGGCTGCAAATTCAACGAACAAATCCAAGCCCATGAACAATACTGTACACCCGAACAATACTGCCATAAAACCAGAAACTATGGTTTTATATGTCATTTATATGTCATTATATTCAATGTCATTTGAAAACATTCAGCTGTTCAAAAGCGAAGCGAGAAGAGATGATAAAATATGAAATACTTAGATTTGTATTTAAAATCAAACATCAGAAATTCAGAAATGGGAAAGGGTGTGCCAACTGCGATGTCTTAGCACCAGCCCTTCCTTGTGAACGTCACTGGGTCAGTGATGCACACATGCTGGCTCGGGGAGGCAGCCAGTGTCTTCTCATGGTGCGCTAACTGGGAGGCCATTCGTTACCAAGTTTACTTCCCCACTTGATAAGGAAACTGCAGAGGTCCCTTGTAGCATTCTAACATAAAACTAATAAGGAAAATCAATTTTAATGCTTTATTTCATACATACTCTTGCATTATCTTTGGACCAGAAAACTGGTCTGAAAAATGGACGGATTCAATCTTGTCAGCATAGTGTGTAAGAAAGTGAACCATCTAAAAAAAAAAAAAAGGAAAGAATATTAACTAGAGTTTGGCATTTCCAAGCTTTTATCTTTAAATCCTTACTTTTATATAATGTCATCATTCAGTCATTCAGACTAAAATACTCTTTTCTTAAAAAACAAAACAAAACCCAAAAAACCTAATGAGCCATCAGGTCAGCCCTCAACTTTAGCTTAAAGAAACGCTTCTCTGTAGCCATCTTCCAGCTTTAGCCTCTGCCATGACGGGATCACAGTGCCTGCCCTGTGTGCCCATCTTTACTTATACGAACAAACTCAAAATGACTTAAATGTCACCACCAAAGGATTAAGGCTGTAATCTTTTCTTTAAATTTATGTGTATTGGTGTTCTGCCATGGGTGTCGGGTCCCCTAGAACTGAAATTATAGATAATTGTGAGCTGCCATGTGGAGGCTGAGAATTGTGCTGGGAACTCAGAACTCTTAACCACTGAGCCACCTCTCTAGTCCCAAGGCTGTAATCTTTAAAACGAAACAAACAACAACAAAAAGTCCACCAAAGCACCTAAAAGTGGGCTTGGAGTGTTAGCACATCCTTTAATTTTAGCATTTGGTGGATAGAGGCAGGCAGACCTCTTTGAGCTCCAAGATACACAAGGCTACATAGTGAGACTCTGTACTGTCTCAAAAAACAAAACAAGCCGGGGCAGTGGGGCAGTGGTGGCGCATGCCTTTAATCCCAGCACTTGGGGAGGCAGAGGCAAGCAGATCTCTTGAATTCAAGGCCATCCTGGTTACAAGAGCTAGTTCCAGAATGGGCTCCAAAGCTACAGAGAAACCCTATCTCGAAAAACCAAAACCAACCAACCAAACAAACAACAAAAAACAAAATTAAAAAAAAAACCCAAAACAACAACAACAAAACCCAAACCAAACCAAACACCTTTAAAAGTCATTAGTTCTTTTGGAGAGAACTTTTTATTTTACTGTAAGAATGTGTGTGTGTGTGTGTGTGCATGTGCTCAAGCACAATGCACTTGGGGAAGCCAGAAGAGCACCATATCCCTCAAAGCTGAAGTTATGGGATCCTTGGCTCGCCAAGCAGACACTGAGATACACACTGGAGTCCTTATGGTTTGACTGCAATGCTAACCGCCAGGTTGTCTGCTGACTGACAGCCCTCTGACGGGTTATGACCAGTGTGAGGAAGGGGTACACGACTGTAACTAACGTACGGCATCGGAGAGGACCTAGTTCAGCTTCAGGGAGATACCTCTTCAACATGAGAGCTGCTCAAAGCCTCATTAAAATGGCATGGCTTTGCTACTGCTTCTAGAATAAGTAAAGGCTGTGCTGTGTTTACCCAATTGATCAAAATCAGCTAGGTGACTCTAAGGATCACAGAAAATGTTTACCATGAGTGGTCAGCAGTCACAGATTATTTACCTGCTGTTTCAAAAATGAGTAAAATAAAATTTAGTATGCGATTTTTATTTACTTATTCCTTTGGAGACAGAGTCTCTAGCTGTACTCCTTAGCCTGTCTGGGACATGATCCTCTTGCCTCAACCTCTGGAGTTGCTGCCATTATCGCTGTGCGCGACTGCACACATCTCCACTGCATTTACCACTGTGCGCGACTGCACACATCTCCACTGCATTTACCACTGTGCGCGACTGCACACATC
>NW_004949146.1:2763485-2769854 GCF_000317375.1 Microtus ochrogaster
CGACTGCACACATCTCCACTGCATTTACCACTGTGCGCGACTGCACACATCTCCACTGCATTTACCGCTGTACACGACTGCACACATCTCCACTGCATTTACCTTTGTGTCCATCATGCCCTCTGTGACTTCTCCCATTTCCGACAGGATGGCCAATGAGTCTGGCAGTCCATACTTTGCTCCAGACTTAGGTTTATCACTACAGAACTCGCTCTGGAAGAAGAAAATGAGAACAGGAAACATGGTATTCTATGATACAGACTTTCCTCTAAGGTTAAGTATGTTCTGCCTATTCTGGAGTGGTGCTTAACGTCTGAGTGACGGAACGGTGCTGTGCTACACAGCTGAACTTCTCTGTAATAAAGAGGCAGTGTCTACAGACATTGATATTGGAGCAACTTGACATACCAGATCCTGCATCTCTTTCTGCAGCCGCACCAAAGCTTTGCGAGTGCCAACGGCAAACACATATGTATCCATGTCCTCATCATTCATGGTTACTTTTATTTGCTTTAAAAAGAAAACAAAAACATGACTTACTTGTTAGGATCTATGATGGGTAGATTTCTAAAAGGCTCTGAAGAGTTCAGTCTTTTCTCCCCTGGAGCAGGATTCATGGATATAATGGCAGAAGGTTCTTCACCAATTGATTCAAATTAACAAAAAGGGGCATTGTCTTGAGTATATCACATAAGTATTAACAACAACTTGGCCCTAGCTAAAGCAGAGAATCATTGGGGCAAAAGTGATCATCAAGGGATGGCTATAAGGTCTTGAGGGTAATGCCTTCAGGACGTGAGTACTCCCCAGTCAGTAGGTATTGAGAAAATAGGTTCCTATAATACAAGGGACTGAATTCCGACAAAAATCTGAATGGGCTTGTGAGAAGGAAACACAAGCCTAGCCCACACTGTTTTCTGCCCCCTAGGTCTAAGTTAGACCCAGCTAACCTACACTGGGCCACTTATGTATTGACACTATGAGACAGCAAATGGTGTTGCGTTTTTTTGTTTGGTTTTGTTTTTTTGTCTTTATTTTTGAGATAGGATCTCATTTTTTTTTTTAATTTTGCTGGGAATGGGAATGAGTGCCTTTAATCTCAGTACTCATGAAGCTGAGGTGCTGTGGGATAATGTAGATTATTGAATCTACTTTTACTGAGGTAGGCAGAATTCTGTGAATTTGAGGTCAGCCTGATTTACACAGTGAGACTGTTTAAAAAGGAAGCAGAAAAAGATTTCTTATTCCTATCCTATGTTCATGAGTGTTTGCCTACATGCAAATCTGTGCACCATGTGTGTGCACCACTCCTGGAGGCTAGAAGAGGGCACTGGTCCCCCTGGAACTAGAGTAACTGATGGTTATAAGCTGGCAGTTGGTGCTGGGAATCAAGCTCGGGTACTCTAGAAAGTAGCCAGTGCTCTCAATCGCTGAGCCATTTCTCAAGTTCCAGACGGTACTATTTTAAGCTGTTCAGTTTGGTGGCAAATTGTTATGAAGAAACACAACACTAACAAGTTCATACAGAGTAGTCAAGTGCAAAAGTCAATAACAAACAGGATCCAAATGGACAGGGTGATATAAGAATTATATCTAGGGGATGGAGAGATGGCTCAATGTTAAATTCTAGGCTCACAACCAAAAATATAAGAATTATATCTGAGCCGGGCCGTGGTGGCGCACGCCTTTAATTTCAGCACTCAGGAGTTAGGGGCAGGCGGGTCTCTGTGAGTTCGAGGCCAGCCTGTTCTACAAGAGCTAGTTCCAGGACAGGAACCAAAAGCTATGGAGAAACCCTGTCTCGAAAATCCAAAAAAAGAGTTATATCTGAGTTTTGCTTCAGGTTCCTGGCACCAAGCTAAAACCTTCAGTATGCTTTATTATTTACTGGGAACCCCTTTCTATCAATCCGAGTTGGCACTAACATAAGGTGTCCAAGTGGCTTCAGGAAAGGGGCTGATCATGAGATAAGATAAATGCCGAGGGCTGGAACTGTTCAAGGCCCTTGTGGGGAGCTCTGCTTTGCAGAAATCTGTAACCACATTCAGGAAGTTCCCATACTGTAATGCTGTGAATTTGTTAAAGGGTGGCATGCTGGAGACGGTAAAAAAGCTCCAGACGTCCTGCCGTTTTCTGGCAGTGTCTCAGGGTGTAGCTCTGGTCAGACTGGAGCTCGCTATGCACACCAGGCTGTCCTGGAACTCAAAGAGATTCACCTCCCTCTGGCTCACAAGTGCTAGGATTAAAGGCGTGCACCACCATACCTGGCATCCCTCATTTTTTCCAGGTGCCTATTGCCGAGTTGTGTCCTTAATAAATCAGTAAATATAAGCAAAGGTTTTCCTTGAATTTGTGAATCATTCTAATAAATTATTAACCCTGGAGGGAGGTGATGGGAATGCTTAGTTCATAGGTGATCAGCCAAAAGTCATGGTATGGGTGGCCTGGGGTTTGAAATTTCCTCCTAAGTAGGGACAATGGGGGTCCTGAACCCTTCAACCCATGACCTGAAGGTAGCAGTATCAGAATTAAATTGTTAGATCCCAGCTGGTGTCTAGAGAATCCAAGAACTGGCCATTGTTGGAAAACATACTTAATATTCTTTTTTTTTTTTTTTTTTTTTTTTTGGTTTTTCGAGACAGGGTTTCTCTGTGGTTTTGGAGCCTGTCCTGGAACTAGCTCTGTAGACCAGGCTGGTCTCGAACTCACAGAGATCCGCCTGCCTCTGCCTCCCGAGTGCTGGGATTAAAGGCGTGCGCCACCACCGCCCGGCCATACTTAATATTCTGCATTGGAACAGGCAATGTTATAAACCTAAGAAGTCTGATATGATACTATTTATACTAATTATATTTCTTAATGATTGGGCCAAATTTTTAGTATGTGGAAGAAAGGATATGTGGGGCTAGAGATAATGGCTCAATGGTTAGGAGCACTTGCTGCTCTTGCAGAGGATACAGGCTCAGTTCTCTGCATCCACATAGTAGTAACTCTAGTAACCAACACCCTTTTCTGACCTCCTTGGACACACATGTGGTACACAGACAGACATGCAGGCAACACACACACCTAAAAATTTAAAATAGGCCGGGCGATGGCGGCGCACGCCTTTAATCCCAGCACTCGGGAGGCAGAGGCAGGCGGATCTCTGTGAGTTCGAGACCAGCCTGGTCTACAGAGCTAGTTCCAGGACAGGCTCCAAAGCCACAGTGAAACCCTGTCTCGAAAAACCAAAAAAAAAAAAAAAAAAAAAAAAAAAAAAAAAAAAAAAAAAAATATTTTGCCGGGTGGTGGTGGCACATGCCTTTGAGTCCAGCACTCAGGAGGCAGAAGCAGGTGAATCTCTGTGAGTTCAAGTCTACAAGAGCGAGTTCCAGGACAGTTCCAAAGCTACAGAGAAACCCAGTCTTGAACAACCAATAAATAAATAGTATTTTGTGAAAAGAAAGGGAGAGATGGCTCAGTGGTTAAGAGCATTGCCTGCTCTTCCAAAGGTCCTAAGTTCAATTCCCGGCAACCACATAGTGGCTCACAACCATCTGTAAAGAGGTCTGGTGCCCTCTTCTGGCCTGCAGACATGCACACAGACAGAATATTGTATACATAATAAATAAATAAATATTTAAAAAAAAAGATTTCTATTCTTCCGTGTTCACAGACAATTACACAATTCAGAAGAAGAAAAAAAGCAAACAATAGCAACCCTGTCTGTGGAGCCTCTCTTTGGGAGAAAGGCAGGGAATGTTTTTGACAGAGCGTACAAATTTGCAGATTAATGTTAATCTAATAAATGGAAGACAGTACATCCAATAACCTAGATTGTGATTTGAGCTCTTTCAACCAAAATTAATCATCTGATTCAATACACACACACACACACACACACACACACACACACACAAACAAACCTAAAACAAACAAAATAAACTTTGAGAAGTAACCTAGTATTTTTGTCAAAGACACAAGTATTCTTAGGGCTGGAGATGTGCTTAAAATGGCTTAAAATGTTCTCCTTGCAATGCAAGCCTGAATGCCTGAATTTGATCCCCAGACCACAAGATGTAAGGAAAGAACTGACTCCCAAATGTTGTCGTCTGACCTGTACACATGCATGTTCCCATACTGACACATACATAGATAAATTCTAAAACATAAAGGAATAGTGTTCACAAGGAGACCAGGACACCAGGGCACACTATATGGGCACTGTTCTCTCTGTTAGGATACTCCGGCTGTTATAAGCGGTGACAGACATCATATCCTTCCCTGCTGAGAGCAAGTGGAGTTGAACACTGAGAAAAAAAGACCATCTGCTTAGGCAGAAAAGCATCAGGCTTTCTGGCATGGACACATACTGCCAGGAGTTCCAAACACAATCCAGACAGAAACAGAACAGCTAAGAAAATAATTCAGTTGATACCAAGAAAACAAGCAGGAATACATACCACTTGGTCACTCACTGGCCTCATCATCCGGGCCAGGACATTAAGTAAGTCTTGTCTCTTAAGGAACTGAAAAAAATGAGAGAAATGAGTCCATATCTTGCAGTTTAAACTTTCAGAAGGGCCTTGGAGGGGACTCAAATGCTTCATTTGCCAATTACTAGAAATATAATACTCAGACTTACTTTAAATCAAACAAGGAAGAAGGAAGCACTAAATTTATATTAGCAGTCACATTTAAAAAATGAAGGAAGGATGTATGTTAGAGCATAGTTCCCTACTTACCCTCAACTGGATAAGCATGCCTTCACAGCACACTCGACCAGAACACCACAGGTTATAAATATGTTCATTCTCCTGATTCAACTTTCCTGTGCTTGTGGCTTCTTTGTTAGTCCCATCATCCCCTAGGAGTAAAAGCACCGAATCTCACTCACTGAACTTTCGGATCACTTTAGGACAGCAATGCTTTGCTATCGCATAGACTCTCCTTTGAAAGGAACTAAAGGACCGGCCTGTGGCTTCTACTTCAGTATTATTTTAAAGGTTGCATCCCTCAGTAGATTTGATGTATAAGTTTAGCATCTGCTTCTTCACACATTAATTCATCTAGACTTGAAGACATGCTCAGTGTCATTTCTCAGTCAACCATCTTCATAACAAGATTTGTATATAAAGCCTGGATTTTCTGTATGAGTTTCATTAATTCCAATTACTTCTGACAAAGTAGAGTCAATGGCAGTTCCAACACATTCCGAATCTCCAAAATCATTATTTTATTTCAATTTTATACCAACTTCAGCAAACAACAGCTCCCAAAGTTTCCTGTGTAAAATTAGCGATTTCCACTGTTCCACCACTTTCTGTTGCTATCCACTCATGTTTCTCTGTGAATTTATACAGAGAGCTGAGAGAATGGTATCTGTCACTGCTACCAGTGCACAGTAGGTACCAAGACGGTAGGCATCAAGGGCACAGACAGGTTTCTTTGTCATCTGCTAGGCCAAGTATGCTGGGGTGCTGAGGGCTGCTGCACAGGCCAGTAGAGGTTGGACTTCTCTTTACTTTTAAAACTCTTTATTGTCTCCATAAAAAAAGTTATGGACTCTGGCATGAAGAAGAGGGAGTCTGGCATGAAGAAGAGGGAGGGCAATGAGCCAAAGATTGCTTCCCCACTGTCCCCACCCCCAAATTCCTTGATCAAAAATACCCTTTAAAAACTACTGAACAGGGAAGAGAACATTCATCCACTGGTAAACAGGTAGAGAGTTCGAATAACATGGCTGCAATTTAACCCCTTAAATAAGTTTTAACATCAGTTTCCTTTTAACAAAAATAAAAAGTATATCCAATTAATAGTGTTGCAACAAAAAGCAATTTTAAAACGTATAACAAAAAAAGAAAGGGAAGAAGAAAGAAAAAATATGCGAGGCCTAATTTAGTAGTGCACGCCTTTAATTCCAGCACTAGGAAGGTAGAGGCAGGGGAATCTCTGTGAATTTGAGGCAAGCTTGCCTTACAAGGCAGTCCAAGGTGGTCAGGGCTACATAATGTACCAGCAAGACAGCTCAGCTGGTGAAGACACTGATTACCAAGTCTGATGACCTGAATCCAGGTCCCACATGTGGAAAAAGAGACTGATTCTCACAAGTTGTTTTCTCTGCTTATGCTGTCACAAGCATCCCTGTCCACTTCCAATAATTAATTAATAACAAATTAATTAAAGAAACAATTAAAACCACCAAAACCAAAACAATGTATGTAAAGTTCATAGAAAAATGTGCACACAAAGCAGCAGACGGAAGGGAGTGTATTACTAAGGAGAGATAAGGTGCTGAGTGTGAAGGGTGTCCAGCCACACAATCCATGCTATGCTGAGTGTGAAGGGTGTCCAGCCACACAATCCATGCTATGCTGAGTGTGAAGG
>NW_004949146.1:2769954-2772299 GCF_000317375.1 Microtus ochrogaster
AGTGTGAAGGGTGTCCAGCCACACAATCCATGCTATGCTGAGTGTGAAGGGTGTCCAGCCACACAATCCATGCTATGCTGAGTGTGAAGGGTGTCTAACCTCACAATCCAAGCTACACTGAGTGTGAAAGGCGTCTAACATCATAATCCACGCTACAATAAGTATGAAGACCGTCTAACCTCACAACCCATACTACACAGCTAGCTACTCTACAGACTTCATGTACATCGGTGAAGCTAAAAATCAAAGTACCCAAAACTTAAGAAATTGTGAGGATTTTCCTGTTCAAAAAATTGAACTGACATCATTTATCAAAATACCTAACATGGGGCTGGAGAGATGGCTCAGAGGTTAAGAGCACTGACTGCTCTTCCAGAGGTCCTGAGTTCAATTCCTAGCAACCACATGGTAGCTTACAGCCATCTATAATGAGACCCAGTGCCCCCTTTTGGCTTGCAGGCACACGTGGAAGGAATGCTGTACACATAATATAATAAATAAATATTTAAAAAAAAAATACCTAACATGACAAAGTTTCTTGTTTCAACCAGAATTTTAACATCTTGCTTTTACACTGACCGTATCCAAAGCTATTTAGCAATTATATTGTTGACTAATGAGAAAATGAGTTTAAATATTTAATTTACTTATACACAAACAAAACCCAACTAAATGGGATCCTTGGAGAAAACAAATGCATTGTAGTGAGCATTCCAAAAAATGTTTAGCTACTTCTGCTGAGGGGACAAACTATTCTTACCAGACTGTTTCCAGGTAGGCCCTGGACTCATCCAGCTCAACTTACCCACTAAGGTAAAATTGCTCTCCAAAAGTTCTCTATGAGAGTTAAACCAGGCCTGAGCAAGCCGGCTGTTCTTATTCTTCCCAATGATGTAGTTCATGATATAGGCAAGCAGACCAGTCACCATCAGAATCTCTAGATAATAACTCTCCCAGTTGTTCTGGAGGTGTGCAGGGACCTTAGGAAGGAAAAAGTCCCATTTAATGTTTTCTGAGACTGAACATGGAGACTAAGTAATGAATTAAAAAAAAAAAAAGAAAAAAAAACCAAAACAAGAAAGCTTATACACAGAAGTGGATACTTTAAATTACTGTCACTGGAAAATAGTTACACATTAGAGGCTAGAGAGAAGATTCAATGGTTAGGAGCACTGGTCACTTTTGCAGATGACACAGGTTCAGTTCCTAGCACCCATATGATAGCTTGGGGACCTGATGCTATTTCTGGCCTCTAAGGGCAACAGACATGCACAAGATGCACTTAACAGTCATGCAGACAAACAATAAAGAAGTTACACTTCAAAAAATATGTCCATTTTGATCTTCTAGGTCAGCCTTTTATTTATTGTGTTTTTTGGTCTTGTTTTTTTCCGGATAGGGTTCTGTAGCCCTAGCTGTCCTGAAACTTGATTTGTACAACAGAGAACTCAGAGATCTGTCTGCCTGTGCCTCTAGAATGCTGGGACCAAAGTCATGTGCTGCCACCACCACCTGGCTCTGGGTCAGGGTCACTTTCCAGAGTATGCCCAATGCCGTCCACTTATGTTACTTGAATTAAGTAAAAGTAGGAGGGCTAGACTACAACACAGGAGTGCTTCATTGCAATGGATGCTCAAAGAATTCATGTTAAGCTCTTTAATTAGATTACACTACTATTCCAACCACCATAAGTCAGGGACTACAGTTATGGTATTGATGATTTACTGCTCAGTTTGGAATTTAAAATCTTATATACTTACATCAACGATTGTTATTGGGTCTTTATTTTTGCTAGAAGAGGTATCTGGTTTGTCTTCATAACCCTCAAATTCTTCATCATCATATGGCTCACTTTCAGTATCTCCCTCCTATAAAAACAAAACACAATCATGTCTACAAATGGCGCTGGCAGTTGTGTCTCACTCTGTGGGTAACATTTGTAGAGGAAAAAATAACTAGTAAGCAACAAATACAGATCACAGAGCTGTAAAATGCTTTTTGCAAAATATCAAACTTTGAGGTGTAAGTAAGTTCCAGAAAACTAACATATGTGGTAATGACATTTAATAATACATTTCATATGTAAAGTTTGATAAGAGAGCTGGGTTCAGTGGCAAGTGGATTTAATCCCAGCACTTGGGAAGCAGGTAGATCTCTGTTGGTCTATATAGCAAATTCCAGGACAGCCAGGGCTATCTAGTGAGATACTGCTTCAAAACAAACAAACAAAAAACAGACAGAAAAGTTGTTTTTTTTTTTTTTTTTTTTTTTTTGGTTTTTTGAGACAGGGTTTCTCTGTAGCTTTGGAGCCTGTCCTGGAACTCCCTTTGTAGACCAGGCTGGCC
>NW_004949146.1:2772970-2779089 GCF_000317375.1 Microtus ochrogaster
AGAAACACAGAGGCCCAGTGGCACCCCCATTCCAAAGCCAGCCTGGTGTACAAGAGCTAGTTCCAGGACAGGCTCCAAAGCTACAGAGAAACCCTGTCTCAACAAAAAAAAAAAAAAAAAAAAAAAAAAAGATTCCAGAGAGTAAAAGTTTCCCTACATCTGGGTTTTTGTTTGAGAAAAGCATTAATAAATTTTCCCACCCTCTGAATTTTCCAATAAATCAATAAGTACCCTATTTGGTGGAGTTAAAGAAATGGCTCATAAGTTGAGAGCACTTGTTGCTCTTGCAGAGGACCTGGATTTGGTTTCCAGAACACACATGGCTGCTTAGGCCCAAAGGATCCACTTCCTTCTTCAGGCCATCAAGAGAACCAGGCATGCCATACAGTACACTTATATGCAGGAAAACACTCAGACAGAACAGTAAAAGGAAATTAATCCTCCCAGCAGTGGTGGTGCACGCCTTTAATCCTGTCACTTGGGAGGCAGAGACAGACGGATCTTTGTGAGTTTAGAGGCCAGATTGGTCTACAAATTGAGTTTCAGGATAGTCAGGGCTGCACAGAGAAACCCTGTCTCAAAAAAAACACAAACAAATAAATAAATAAATCGTAAACAAAAACCCTACCTGGGTATCTGCATCTTCAAAATCTCCTTCTTGGTTTTCATCCTGTCCTTCCAACTCTACAGTGGTCTCATCTTCATCATCTTCAGTGGTTATCACTCGCTGAGGAGATTCCGTAACAGAGTCTTCCATGACATCCTCAAACTCAGCGAAATCATTATCATCATACTCTACTATGTCTTCCTCATCCTCGAAATCATCAAACTTGGCTTCAGAGACACTCCCAAACACAAAAAGGACAGCACAGAAAGCGTAGAAGGCTTTCATTGCGTCTTAAAAATAAGCTGTAAGAGACAGAGAGTGTGTGCTAAGTGAACTATCATTCCACATACAGGATCAACACAGTTCGTAAATCATTAGTAATCTACAAACCAGCTAGGAGTGGTGACACATGCTTGTAATCCCAGTACTTGGGAGGTAGAAAGAGGACCAGAAGTCCATGGCCAGCCATGGCTACATACTGAGGTCAAGGCCAGACACTTAATTAATAACAAAATAATCACAGAGCGGTGGTGGGATATGCCTTTAATTCTAGTACTCTAGAGGCAGAGGCACGTGGATCTCTGCGAGTTCAAGGCCAGCCTGGTCTACAAATTGAGGACAGCCTGGACTGTTATATAGAGAAACCCTGTTTTAAAGAACCCCCCTCCAATATAAATAAATAATAATAATAAAACCCAGAAGACCAACCAAACACTAAGTTCACAAACATCTCCTGAGTTGGGAGGCGGTGGTGGAGAAGAGGCAGAAATCCTTAATAAATAAATAAAATTAAAAAATAAACATTTCCTGAGTTTATCTTCCTCAATATTCTTGGAATCAGAGAGTACTATGTTTAAAACAAACAAACGAACAAAAACAAAAACCAATGAGGTGAGGTCAAGAGGCATGGGGTCTATCAAGATTCTGTCAACAGCTATCTGCAAAAACACGTACAAGTTATTAATTTCTTTAGATTTGATTTTCTAAAATCCTCTATTTATGTTATATAGTCCATAAGCTTTTTTCCCCTCAAAAAAAAAAAAGGATTTTTGAGAGACTATTAAGTCCTTTCTAAAAGAACTAAAGAGTTCAGAGGAGCAATAAGATACAACCATTATACATAAATGATTATGAAATAATCCACGAATAAAACACACCAGGACTGAGATGAACCTTGGCTGCACAGTGCTTGCAGTCATTCTTCTGACACACATAGGTTGCTGGTTTCATCATCAGCACTGAAAAGGGAAGCCATTCACCTACAGATCCATTGTGCGTGTTTGCCCTGCAGATATGCTCTCCAGGACAAACACCACTATTATCATCATCATCATAAGTGTGAATAAATACAGAAAGAGGACGCAATGGAGACATCAATCAATGCAACAATGCAATGTGACAGAAAGGACTCATCCAAAGAGTATTAATTTTGCATTAAATCTCAGAAGACAATAAAAAAAAAAAATCAACCAGCCGGGCGGTGGTGGCGCACGCCTTTAATCCCAGCACTCGGGAGGCAGAGGCAGGTGGATCTCTGTGAGTTCGAGACCAGCCTGGTCTACAGAGCTAGTTCCAGGACAGGCTCCAAAACCACAGAGAAACCCTGTCTCGAAAAACCAAAAAAAAAAAAAAATCATTTACGTTATCAATTCTGCCCCCTCATCTAAATGGCAGTCCTCGGCCCAAAGGATGGCTATGTGTGAGCATATTACTGACAGGGCACTGAAGGGTACTGTGAGAGCGTTACTTCTGATGATTAAACTATAGGCGTACCGTTATGAAAGGGCTGGGCTGATGAGGTGGCTCAGTGGATAAAGGCACTTGCCAACAAGCCGAAAGACTGAGTTTTCCCCTTGGTCTGCCTCCACATAATTTGTCTTCTGACCTCTACGGTCACACAGAGGTATACCTCCCTGCTTTTCTGACCCAAATGAATGAATGGATGTCATTTTTAAAACACTACCAGGGAGCCTAGGTTTGTAACTCAGTTGGCTGAGTATCCGGGACTCTAGCACCATATAAAATTGGGTGTGGAGGTACACTCCTATAGTCCAAGCAGTGGGGAGTCTGAGGCAGGGGGATCAAAGTTCTATACAGTGAGCTCCTGGTATCTCCAGGGTTCATGAGACCCTGTCTCAAGAACTCTAAGGGGTGGTAGGGTGGGGTGCATGCCTTTAATCCCAGTACACAGGAGTAAGGGGCAGGCAGATGCCCAAATTCAAGGCCAACTGAGACTAAATACTGAGATCCTATGTTAAAAAAAAAAAAAGAAAGCAGCAGGGTGTAGTGATTTAATCTTATAAACTCAGCATCAGGCATCCTCAGCTAAAGGCCTACCCTACATAGTAAGTTTTAAGCCAGCCTGCAGGAGTGAAACAGTGTTTCAAAAAACAAAAAGCTTCTGCTTTAGTGTTCCCCTTTTCAAGTAGAAGTAACTAATTACCACTGTCAGCTTGATTAACAGACACCGGAAAGGTCTGGCCATTTCAAGCTGAGTCTATACTCGGAAAGTTCGCAACACACAAGCATTTCTAATGCAATTCATACAACCAGGCCCCCTCAAGGTTATTTTAAGTTAAAATGATCCAAGGCACGTGCTGCACCTGTCAGCCCATTTCTCAGATGCACAACTCTCCGCCAGGTCACCCAGCCTCGAGGACTTCTGAAGCGGAAACCACAAGAATGCAGGCCAGGCACAAGCATTAACAGGCCTGTCTTGACTGTCTTCGGCCAGCTCACTCAGTAAGTCTCTCACGCAACCACTTGACTCCAGACTGAAAAACGAGTAAGTGAAGCAATCACTCCTAGTCCTCTGGGGTCCTCATGGCATTAGTCAGAACAATGGAATTTCTAGAAACGCTGTAAGACATTCCCGTCTCCTTCCAGAGTGTTGGCTACAAACAAGCTGCTAGAAACCTTCAGCTAAGGTCGGACTCTAGAAGTGGTTGCTTCTGTCAAACCTCTAGTGCCTGGTCCTGCCTCCACCACCCATGGAGAACACTAGTGTCTACGCTCCATTCTTCCCGGATGCACACCAGAAATCTCAGATTTTGTCCTGCTGGTTGGGAATTTGCTCAAAGCCACTAATATGACCCCAAACCCTCCTAAAGTCCAACAACAACAACGGACCAGAAAAGAACGTGCAGAGGCTTAATCTTCTTTTTAATTCGAGAGAAGTAAATTGCGGGGATTGATGCATGTCACCACCAGCCGGACATAAAAAGGTTGGTTAGGTGAGAAACAGTCCCAGGTAATGCGGCCATGCAACGCAAAACTTAGTCACCGCTCGGCCTGGCTCGGCCACAGAGACTGGCATGTCACGGTTCGCTACCTACCTGCACCCGAGGCTGCAACCCGGCCAGGGGCTTCTGAGGCTACCACCTCCACCCAGCCTGCCTGCGTCTGCCTCCGCCTTCGGGTCGGAAAGATTTCTGCGGGCCGCGATTGTCACTGGGTCACAACCCAGAACAGGTAGCTCAGTCACGGCACCGTACACTTCACGTAGCTTCAGCCGTCCGTTACGTAGAATGCGTACGGCTGGTCTGCGCCTGCGTACGGAGTGAGGGCGGGGGCGCAAAGCGAGGTTGGGCTGCCGGGAAAATTACGTAACCTTCGCCGCTCCTGGGCCTAGCAGGGCTCTAGCGGAGGCTGGGTTCTCCAGTCCTGTCAGGTTGACGTCACTTTGGTCCCGGTGCTCCGGAAGCTAAAGGTGGCCATACTCTATGGGACCATGTGGCCACAGGCATGGAGGGAATTGTTGCCCAAATCGTTCTTTGCAAGGGACAGGAACTACGGGAAGGTCGACAGCCTTATGTAAATGAGGTTTTCGGTCAACATCCTTTTATCTTGGGTTTTTGAGTAGTTCCTTGTTACTTCCGCTCTGCTCTCTTCATCCCAGACCTGCTCTCTCTTTTTTGTAAGAGACAGGGTTTCTCTGCGAAGCCCTGGCTGTCCAGGGCTGGCCACGAACTCACAGAAATCGCTGCTGGGATGAGAGGCATGCGCCATCATGCTCTAACCTGAGCCATAAACATTCTCCATCCAGAACCAGGTTCCTGTCCAGTGTGTGTGACGCGCCTACGATGTGTTCCGGGATCTGAAGGGCGCGCTTAATTGCGCCTTTCGGGACCCGTAGCCCCAAGCCACACCCTTCGGCTCGCGCCCTCCTCAGCGCGCATGTCAGACGCGCGTCCTCCCTCCCCCTTTAGTCAGCAACGGGCCGTGAGGCGGCGGCGGCGGCGAAGGAGGCGGAGGAGGCGCTCGGCTGGACGCGGCTCCGTTCCGCGCGTACTGGTGGCCGTGTGGTTCTTTGGCGCCGACTGTAGTCGCAGCTGCATCCGTGGCTGCAGCCGCAGGTTTGTGTAAAGGGCTTTGCAGACGCGGAGCCTCTCGCCCCGGGGGCACGGGAGGTAACTGGGGCCTGGCGAGGGCGGAGGAACCGCGGCCCTCGCTCAACAAAGAATCGGCGGAGCCTCGGGACCCGGGCGGCTTCGGGGGTCCGGGGAAAGCCGGATGCGCCGTCTGGATCCCCGAGGGAGGCCCTGCCGAGCTGCGTTCGCCTTCTCACTGCTCCGCTCCTCGCACGTCTGGACCGGGCCCACTTGGCTGCTTTCCGGAGGCGGCGCCTGCCGGGCTACAGGAAGGGATTTTTAGGGTGCTGGGCTGTGAGAGCCAGTGGGAGGATGTTGATCCCTGTTAGATAGCTGGTTGAGTTTGCAGGCCCGCAAACGGGGTTCTCGGTAGCGGGAGTTGACATAGACGGCTTCACATAGGAGATCTTGGAGAAACCTTGGGTAGATCATGATTAGCATCAGGATACATAGTTAGAAACTTTGTGCGGCCTACTTGAGCCTACCTGATGTGAGTAAATGTATGTATGGATTGCAAGCACGTACCAGAAGCATTATACTGGTCAGAAAAATTATACTGGTCAGAGTGTGGGGGCATATGTAGGCTTTTCTGTCATTTCAGCGTTTCTCTCTTTGCTCCTACTTCTTTAGGCTGCCGTTCAGTTTCCTGTGGCTTCCCTGCGTATTTTTATTTTTTTGCAAATGGTATTTCTCTATTATCTATTACACACCTGGCCGGAGGGGGCTGTGTTTTCATTTGCTTAAATTTTGTAGAGCCCAGCCTGTTCTGGCAGGTAGGAAGTGAGCAGTAAATGTTTGATGCAGAAGTTTATTCTTCCAGCGATGAAAATATTATTTTCCTTTACCTAGAAGGAGAATTACATAGCCTAATATGATGCATTCCAAAGAAGTTTAATTATTGCCTCTGTGCTTGGTCTGTCTTGCATTGCTTAAGTATTAATAAGTCTGCGACCCCTGCCCTCATGATCCTTTCTTTAAATACATTTTTTTGCTCTTATTTATTTGTTTGTTTTTGTTTTCTCGAGACAGGGTTTCTCTTTTTTTTTTTTTTAAATATTTATTTATTTATTATGTATACAATGTTCTGTTTGTGTGTATCCCTGCAGGCCAGAAGAGGGCACCAGACCTCCTTACAGATGGTT
>NW_004949146.1:2779189-2787725 GCF_000317375.1 Microtus ochrogaster
ATGCTCTTAACCGCTGAGCCATCTCTCCAGCCCGAGACAGGGTTTCTCTGTGTAGTTTTGGAGCCTGTCCTAGAACTCGCTCTGTAGACCAGGCTGGCCTTGAACTCACAGAGATCCTCCTGCCTCTGCCTCTCCAGTGCTGGGCTCAAAGGCATGTGCCGCCACCACCTGGCTTACACATACTCATTTATGTGTGTGTACCATACCCTCCCGTAGAGGTCAGAAACCAACCTGTAGGGAGTCGGGTTTGTCCTTTCACCATGTGGGTCCTGAGGATGGCCCACAGGTCAGGCTTGGTGTCAAGCGTCTTTACTCACTGAAACATTTCAGCAGAAACTTTCCGGTGCAGAATAAGAGACAAGATTATTTTACGGTGTATGATACGGAATGATCTGTACCTGCCGAGGAAACTGGGTTAGTTATACAAATGCTGTCTCAGCAGTGTAGAAGATGGTGAGTGAGTCCATCCGTGGACCCATCTGGAGAAAGCAATGTTCTGAGCCAGAGAGCAGCAATCACAAAGGCCTTGAAGAGGACAAAGCTGGGCGGGCATGTTAGAGAAACAGTGTGTTTGTAGTATTTAGCAAATGAGGGAGTTATGGGAGATAGGCAGCAAAGAAGAGGAGAACAGTAACCAAGGCCTTGTAGACTATTTTTTTTAATGTTTATTTATTTATTATGTATACAATATTCTGTCTGTGTGTATGTCTGCAGGCCAGAAGAGGGCACCAGACATCATTACAGATGGCTGTGAGCCACCACCATGTGGTTGCTGGGAATTGAACTTAGGACCTTTGGAAGAGCAGGCAATGCTCTTAACCTCTGAGCCATCTCTCCAGCCCCCTTGTAGACTATTTTGAGGATTACATCTTCACACTGCCCTAATGGGGCTGTCTGAGCAGAGGGGTGATAAATTTTGACTTCCATTGTAACACAGTTCCATTCACTGTCATCTTAGGTTGTTTAGTTTGATTCGTGGAAGAATACACTTACTTATCTTCTGTCTATTTCATAGTTACCCGTGTCCTTAGTTTCATTAAAAGTGACAGGAACGGAGTGCTTCTAAAATAATTTACCCAGCACTCACATGAATCTAGGTTTGGAATGTAATGAAATTCTTGGGTTTTGTACAGCTTTTCATTACATTAAAGAAGGTAACAAAATAGTTGTTTACTATTCTGTTATAATTTCTCATTAAGCCATTTAAGAACTAATTGGCTATACAGTGTGTAAGATGTTCTCAAAACAAATTTTAGGTTGAGTAGATACTAACCAGCTGTCATTATGGCTCTCTTATGAAACTTACCCCACTAGAAGACTCGATAATCTTGGTTTCTTGTGAGTTATGTGATACCTTACTGTGAATCTGAGTTAAGAGAGCTGACAGTATCAATTTGCCAATGGAGAGATTAATTTCTGGAGAAATGGTAAACATGTCTGTAGATGTGTGTTGAGCATGGTGCTCCATAGTGCTTCAATAAATAGTTACTTTGATTTTTATTTGTTGGATGTGGGACAGTCTCACTCTTTAGACCCCTTTGGTCTAGAACTCACTGTGCAGCCCAATCTTTAGCTTATAGGAGCCTCTCAAGTGCTCACTTTTTCCCCATTAACTCGGTTTTTTACTTCTAAGTTTTAAGGTATGGAAATCTAGAGCCCAGAGAGCCAAGTGACATCTTTGATGAGATTCATTTAGTGGTGACAGAACTAGAAAATGAATATAGCCAACTGCTGTTATTTTACAATTCTGTTAAGATTTCTTATTAAACCATCACATTTTGGTGCCCAGGCACCGAGTAAGACTTCCTACCATTTTTGTTTATCCTCCTCATTCAAGTTGTAGCTCCTCTTTAGACTTGCACATTAAGCATGAATAATGAGTGTTTGCTTTCAGAAACCTAAGAGATTAAAGATAAGTATTCATTCTTCATCCTAATGTATAGTGTTTAAGAAAGAACACAGAACCGGGCAGTGGTGGCACAGGTCTTTAATTCCAGCACTCAGGAGCAGAGGCAGGAGGATCTCTGTGAGTTCAAGACCAGCCTGGTCTACAAGAGCTAGTTCCAGGACAGGCACCAAAGCTACAGAGAAACCCTGTCTCGAAAAACAAAACAAAACAAATGAGTGGTTAAAATCATTTACTGCTGCAATACAATGCATGACTCCAGTCTGACTAACTGGAAAGCCACCAAATTTAAGGCAGTGAGAAACTAAGTGGTATTTGAAAGGTATGAGGCCAAGCTCTGAAAGAAGAGGGTCTTCTTGTGTATCTCAGCAAATGTAGAGTGGTGCATTGCTTACAAGGTATTAACAGACACAAATTATTCTCCCAGAGGAAATAGAAATTTGTTTTGTTTTCAGTTTTGTTTCATTCTAACTTTATTTTTTATACTTTCCTATATAAAAGTCACTTTTATGTATTGTGGAATGTTTGTTGTAGATGCATCTTCTAGACATATATCACATGAACTTTCCAGTACAACAGACATTCTTTTTTTTTTTTTTTTTTTTTTTTAGACAGGGTTTCTCCGTTGCTTTTTGGTTCCTCGAACTCACAGAGATCCGCCTGCCTCTGCCTCCCGAGTGCTGGGATTAAAGGCGTGCGCCACTACCTCCCGACTACAACAGACATTCTTTTTTTTTTTAAAGATTTATTTATTTATTACATATGCAGTGTTCTGCCTGTGTGTATGCCTGTATGCCAGAAGGGGCCACCAGATCTCATTATAGGTACCTGGGAGGCACCATGTGGTTGTTGGGAATTGAACTCAGGACCTCTGGAAGAATAGCTAGTGCTCTTAACCTCTGAGCCATCTCTCCAGCCCAACAGACATTCTTGAAACAGTTTGGAAACTTGGTGTGTTAAGGGCATTTACCTCAGTGAGTCCTCTGACGTCTGTCCGCAGGAGCTTAACCTCTTACCCTGCTTGCTTTAATTTCATAATATTTTTACTGTCTGAAATGGAATGGTTTGTTTTTTCCCCTCTCATGGACCACATTGAATTCTCTGAGAGCCTTTTGATCCCATGACTGTATCCTCTGAGTCTTAAAAAATTGCTTGACACAAGATAAGCACTCCCTTAGTATATTCTTGTATAGAATGATCACTATATTTTACTAGAATGATGTGATACTTAATAAATATCAGACTTGTTACAGTGTTGCAATAGTGGAGGTACAGATAGAAAGAAGGCCTTGTACTTCTTAGTATTAGGGAAGCCCAGTTCAGAAAGTGGTTAGTGGTCAGTATGAAGCATTATGACACAGTTGATACTAGTACTAAGATCTAGCTTGAGTTCATCCTGCTATATGGGTTGTTTTCAAATTAGGTGTTTCAGTTTTGTTTTTGTTTTTTTTAAGATTTATTTATTATATACACAGTGTTTTGCCAGCATGTATGCCTGCATGCAGAAGAGGGCACCAGATCTCACTACAGATGGTTGTGAGCCACCATGTGGTTGCTGGGAATTGAACTCAGGACCTTTGAAAGAGCAGGCAGTGCTCCTAACCTCTGAGCCATCTCTCCAGTCCCGGTGTTTAAGTTTTTTAAAGAATTTTCAGTGCTTGGGGTAGGATCTTGGGCCTCACATATGCTAGACAAGTGCCATACCACTGAGCTGTACAGCTTCCCTAGAATTTTCTTTTTGAATCCAAATAATATTCTGTTGTATGTAATATGTAACATTTTGCCTAAACATTCATTTGTCATTGAACCCTTGGGTAACTGCTACCTTTTCCCTATTGCTATTAATGTTTCTGTGAATTTGAGTGAACTTTGCTTTTGTTTGTGGGGCGGTATGTATATCTAGAAGTGGAATTGCTGGGTTATATGCCAATTCTATTAACAGAAAAAACAAAAAAACCAAAACATTTATTGACAGGATTCCAACTAGAATAAATGTTTTGTGGATTCCCTCCCAATTCTGGCATGGATTTTTTTGTTGTTTGTTTTAGTGGTGTGTAAGTGCATACATTTAATAAGAAACTAAAGTAAAATAACTTAAAGTTGTGTATTTATGGTGTTTAGAAGGCAACTTGGAGGAGTTGGTTCTCTTTCCACATGTAGATCCCAAGGATTGAACTCAGATCTTCAGACTTGGCAAGTCCTCTTACCTACTGAGCTAGCTTGTTTGCCTTTCTTGATCTTTTTGAAGAAAAAAAACTAATTGCCAGTTATTGAACCACTTTACATTCTACCAGCTATGTGTGAAGGTTCCAGTTTCTCTACATCTTCTAACATTCGCTCTACCAGAGTTAGTAAAAGGCAAAAGATTTATATGATGTGAAAAGAAACCAGAGTATTCTACCAGAGTAAGATGCTCAATCCCTAGACTTAATTTAGATGATTCCCTTTTCTAGACAACATAAGAAAGGCTTGCTTGTGCCTTTTCTTACCGGGCCTGATGATGCTGTTGAGGGTGTGGTGGAGTTGCCTTTCGGCCTTAATGATCCACAGTGAATACAACAATTGTCTTCTGCCTTCCTCCTGGCAGCTGTGCAGGGGGATTGGCAGCAAGTTGTTTCTCTGCAGAACACTTTTCTAAGGACACTTTGGCTGCTTCTGGATTGGTATTGTCTGGGGGGTAACCAAAAGGTAGGTGATGCTGATAGGTGTACTGATCTGTTTTAAAGCTTTGCTTTGGCAAGAGTAAGGGGTTTCTTTGCTTTCAATGATTTCTTTGTTGTTTTTCTAGAAAGGGTCTCTATGTGCTCTTGGCTGTTCTGCAGTCTTAGACCTCAAGGCTGGCCTTGAGCTCAGAGATCCCATGGGCCACCACAGCCAGCTGAGCATATCTTCTTAAAAAGCTATTTTCTGGGAAATTTGTTTGTTTTAGGCATTATGAGATAGCCTACTGTTTTTTAATACTTGCTATCCTGATTGATAGGAAATGGTATTTCATTGTGGTTTTTACATTTCCTTCATATAGGGAGTTTTAAGACAGCAAACTGGTCCTGTACTTGAGATCCTCCTACTAGCCTCTTGACTATTGATGTTGCACGTGCATACCACCATGCTTGGCTTCTCTTTTCATGTGGTTTTCTTTAGAGAAATCTATTCCAGTCTTTTATTCATGTAAAAAGTTTTTTTAATATGTTTAAGTGTTTTGCCTGCGTCTACATCCCTGTTTCCAGAAGAGTCAAAAGAGGTCATTAGGTCCCTTGGAACTGTTCTGACAGTTGTAAGCCACCATGTGGTGCTAGGAATCAAACCTGGGTTTTCTGTAAGAGCAAACAAGTACTCTTAACCTCTAAGACATCTCTCTAGCCATCTTCCTCTTACCTGTTTGTTTGTTTGTGTGTTTTCTTTCTTTTTTTTTTTTTTTTTTTTTTTTTTTTTTTTGAGACAGCATTTCTCTGTGTAACTCCCTCTTCTATCCTGGAAATCACTATGTAAAGCAGGCTGGTCTCTAAGTCACAGAGACCAAGTCTGCCTTCCAAGTGCTAGGATTAAAAGCATGCGCCGCCACCACCCAGCTCCAACACCCGGCTCCCCCTTACCTATTTTTAAAACCAGATTTGTTGTTGAATTTGTGTTTAGTGTAGTTTACCTGAGTATAGGAAGCCATGAGGTAAATATATGCCCTGAAGCTTCAGAATGGTTTCATTTTCTTTTCTGTTGTCAATTTGAGAAGTGTTTGTGGAGGCAGAGGTGGGGTTTTAGAGTTGTTTGATGCTTATTGTCTAGGAAGAGTAGTGTAACAGGCCAATTACTGTAAACCAAGGGAAGGTATGTGTGCATGGGCGTGTTTGTGCATCCATGCTAGCAAAAAGATGCTTGTGTTTTGAACAGACCCACAAAGAGTAGTACTAGCAGTATTATAGTTATTTTTTAATATCCTTTGGAATTGGTTAACCAGTGGTGGATGGCTTTTCAAACACTGCTAGGAAATGAAAATTGGTTTTTAAGAACCTAAGATTGTTTATCTATCTTTTTCTTTTTTTGTTGTTGTTTTTTTTGTTTGTTTGTTTGTTTTGTTTTTCAAGACAGGGTTTCTCTGTGTTGCCCTGACTATCCTGGAACTTAGCCTGTAGAACAGGCTGGCCTTGAACTCACAGAAATCCTCCTTGCTCATCTTTTTTTTTTCTTTTTTAACTTTATACAACAAAATAAAAATTAAGGCATCATGAAGTTCCTCTTGTTATATGGTTTAATATTCTCCATTCCCCAGATTTCCATGTAAGCATCTTTTCTCCTGCCCCTTCCTAAATATTGATATACCTGATAAATATTGGATCCCTAATTATTGGGTTCCTCTGGTTGATAAGTAGTGGATCCCTGGTTATTGGGTTCCTCTTCCATTGCAGTAGCCAAATCAAACCAAATTAATAAATCCAGATTTAATAAATAGGACAAAGCAGAGCACTCCTGGATGACTGTCAGGAAGACAGGAGCGTTCTCAGGGGCAGGGTCTGGAATGGGAAGAGTGGAGCTGGGTAGAGCTTCCCAACGTCACCCTAGATTTATATTGCCTAGCACTGTGCCTTCCCTCGCCTAGCTTCTCTTTATCAGTATTCTCAGACACAAGTCTGTCAATCAGATGTGTAGCTCCTCTGCAATCTGCTCTGCAGTTCCTCTTTGGCATCTCCTCTTTGCTTTCCTACAGATATTTAACTAATCTGGCCTACATTACAAGCCTTTGTTACTCTTTGAGTTGTGCATATCTTGTTGATAATACCAAAGTCTTTACCCAATCTTTAAAGCCTCCCAAGTGTTGTCACTCTTTGACCATGCTATCCTGTTGATTTTTTTCTCTTAGATACCTAAATAAATGGTTCAGATCCACTGCCTTTTATTTGTTTGTTTGTTTGTTTATTTTTTTCTCCTTCCTTACAGGCATTTCCTTAGTTCAAGATTCTGCTATTTGGAACCAAAACCAACAAAATATAATGACATGTATGAAGATGCTTTGTTAAAATATATTGGTTTCAAACTTGGTTGATTTTTTTCTTCTGCTATTTCTCATACAATTTTTTTTTCCTTCTTCTTTCTTTTCTTTTTGGTTTTTCGAGACAGGGTTTCTCTAGGTAATAGCCCTGCTGTCCTGGAACGTGTTCTATAGACCAGGCTGGCCATGAACACACAGATCTGCCTGCCTCTGCCTCCCGAGTACTGTGATTGAAGGTGCGCATGCACCACCACTATCCGGCTCATGCAGTCTTTCTGAATCACTGGCCTAAAACATGTCCCTTTTTGTTTAGAATTAATGATTATTACGCTGGAAAAAAAGTTCTGTGTTATGTTCTTAGCACAGTAAGTAAGATAAGCTAACACGTTTCATATTTTAAGAATTATAAATCCCAAATGGGGCAACACTTGACTACTCCTGAGTTCTATATGAATTTGGGCTCCTGTTATTTGAATTAAAATTTCCTTTACTTTTTTTACTTTAAAATAGGCTTTTTGCTATGTAGCCCAGCCAGACCTCAAGCTTATTCCTGTGTGGGCCTCTGGAGTGCTGGCATTGTAGATTTGCCCCACTTGTTCTAAAATGATGCTCCTTGGGTACGTCTATGATTTAATGCTACTTCAGATTTCAAAATGTAATGTCTGTGTCATCTCCAGGCAAACTTTTGAACCTTTCACCTCTAATTGACTCAGGAACTCCTCTCCAACCACCAACAAACTTAGTGTACTTCTTTTGTTAGAAGACATTATGCTTTATTTGGTTTTGTTTTGTGTTATTGTGATTGAACCCAAGACTTCATGCCTTCTAGGCATATGCTGTATCCTACCACTGAACAGATGCCCAGAATCTACACACACTTGCTTCCTTGGCAGGCTTTCAGTCTTTGCACCATCCTTTCTCTTTCTGGTTTCTGATTTCTTTGACTCATTAATATGCATTATCTACTACCATGACCTCCATAGTTTTGGGATTGACCCAAGGGGAACAACAGGCAGTGAAGAATGACAGACACACACACATACAGTAAAGCTGAGATCAAGTAGATCAGATACTTTCTGCTCACACTATTGGGGGGGGGGGCGCTAACGGAAGGCCGTGCCGTTTCCATAGCTGAAGTTGTACTTGACATGGCCATGCCGATGTCAACAATACACATTTACTTGGGACTTCCATCATTCCCTACAATATACAATGGGGAAAATGAAGTTAATATTTAAAAGTCATCTTGTTGCTTAGAAAGAGTTCTTGGGGCTGGAGCGATGGCTCAGTGGTTAAGAACACTGACTGCTCTTCCAGAGGACCCGGGTTCAATTCCTAGCACCCACATGGTAGCTCACAACTGTCTGCAACTTCAGTTCCAGGGGATCTGAAACCTCACACCAATGTCCATAAAATTAAATATATCATATATTAAAAAAAGAAAGAGGCCGGGTGATGATGGCGCATGCCTTTAATCCCAGCCCTCAGATTTTTTTTTTAAGATTTATTTATTATTATTATATACACAGTGTTCTGCCAGCATGTATGCCTGCGTGCCAGAAGAGGGCACCAGCTCTCACTACAGATGGTTGTGAGCCACCATGTATGTGGTTGCTGGGAATTGAAAACAGTTCTTTTTTTTTTTTTTT
>NW_004949146.1:2788565-2790485 GCF_000317375.1 Microtus ochrogaster
GGTTTCTCTGTGGTTTTGGAGCCTATCCTGGAACTAGCTCTTGTAGACCAGGCTGGTCTTGAACTCACAGAGATCCGCCTGCCTCTGCCTCCCGAGTGCCTTACATGAAGTTTTATCTTACTAAAATTATATTGATTCCCTAGTTGAAGGAGCCCCCTTATGAAACGTTTGACCCCGGGCTAGTATAGAACTCCCTGTGAGATAATCCTTATACCTTAGCTTTCCCAGTGCTGCGATTACTGTGAGCAGTCATGATGTTTGAAATGTGTGGGAGAGCTAGGTGGTGGTGCACACCTTTAATTCCAGCACTTGGTTGGCATATGCAGGTGGATCTCTGACTTTCACAGAGAAACAAAGAGAAGAGATTTGTGAAAGGTGGAATGGCCAAAATTGAGGAAGATCAGTCTTTTTCTGGAGCTAAATATGATCTAAGGGTGACAGTAGGCACACAAGTTAAACTGTTAAACTAAGTGTTCTTTGGTAGTTCATATAACTTATAGGTGACATATAGGTAAGAGGCATAGTGTCAGAAAAATAGAGAGCCTGTTACTCCTTATCTCTTCAACTATGTTAAATGTTAAAAGTACTTTCTTCAACTTCAGAGCCTCCTATAGACATTTGAAATTCCCTGTTAATTGTAAACAACAAAACAGAAAAAGACAAACAGCTGCTGGTAGCATTTTTGAGAGCCTTTTAAATATATGTATATAGCATATGCTTTTATATAAATAGAAATACATCACCCACCTGTATGCCCTCATTTTACTCAGTGTGTAATAGGCATGTCTATAAATGTAAGTAATCATTAAAATTTTAAGTCTTAGAATGTGTGTTTCCTTGGCAAAGCAATTACATTTTAAAAATTATGCTAAGGAAATAAAGAGGATTTACATGAACCAGCAGTAGATATATTTGGTATCAGGTAAAGAATAACAATTGTTTCCATTTTGCTCAAATTTTGTGTATGTGTATGAACGTGCATGAAAATTAACAAAGGCTATGACAATTCTGTTTCTAGAAAAGGACATTTTAGGTAGTCATATTTTTGCTGGTGTGTGTGTGTGTGTGTGTGTGTGTGTGTTGGGTTTTTTGAGACAGAGTCTCACTATGTAACACTGACTAACCTAGCTGCTCTTGAACTCACAAAGATCCACCTGCTACAGCCTCTTGGGTGCTGGGATTAAAGACTTGCATCACCATGCCCAGCCTCAGGTAGTCTGAAATTTTGTTCCTTTTCTCTGAGTGGTTTGTTTTTGTTTACCTCAAAATTTATGTAAATTACATTGTTTTTAAAGAGTTTTGGAGCTAAGACTAATGAGAACATGTAAACTGATTTTATTAATACTGAGGACATTTCATTGTAATCCTTAACCATAGAATACTCAGAGCAATTTGTTTCTTGCTGGACGTGTTCTAATGGGTAGTTGTTAAATAAATGTGTGGTTTTTAAGCTGTCTCTTCAGAGACATGTATAGATAGCAGCTTGTCTTTGAAGTTTAATTCTTTGACTCTTCTGGATGTTAATACCAGGGGATCATTTTTGATTTTAGTTTGGGATTGCTTTTGCTTTTTTCCTTTAGCAAAGAAGTGTCTTTGCTGTGTGCTGGGCTTGCTTTGTGTCTCAGACTGGCCTTGAACTTGGCTTTAGCCTCCTGAGTACTGAGATTACAGGTGTCCACATCCACGCCAGGTTTAATCTTTGTTATAACAAACGTTATAATTGTGGATCTTTGATTTGGTTTGCTTTGGTTTTTTGAGTTTTTTTTTTATGGTACAATGTAAATTCTTTATTTATTTATTTTTTTTATTTTTTTTTTTCGAGACAGGGTTTCTCCTTAGCTTTTGGTTCCTGTCCTGGAACTAGCTCTTGTAGACCAGGCTGGCCTCAAACTCACAGAGATCCGCCTGCCTCTGCCTCCC
>NW_004949146.1:2790585-2808441 GCF_000317375.1 Microtus ochrogaster
CCTGTCCTGGAACTAGCTCTTGTAGACCAGGCTGGCCTCAAACTCACAGAGATCCGCCTGCCTCTGCCTCCCGAGTGCTGGGATTAAAGGCCTGCGCCACCACCGCCCGGCATACAATGTAAATTCTTAAGAACAAATATTAAAGCCAGGGTTGGTACCACGCAGCTTTGATCCTATATTACTCAAGGGGCAGAGGTGGGGGAGGGGGACCACTAACTGTGAGATCAATTAAGAGTACTAAAGAGGGGAGGAGATGAAAGGAGGAGGAAACAAAGATTAAGAGCCAGTGAGATACCTTAGTAGAGACCTGATGAACTTGAGTTTTGATCTCCAGATCATATAAGGTGACAGAAGAGAACCTGCTGAGGGTTAGTTGTCTTCTCATTTCCACGTTTGGACCATAGAAAACGTCTATGTGTTCTTACACACACACACAATAATAATAAAGATACAGGCTAGGAGATTGTCTTGCAATGTCTATTCCATATTAAAGGTCCTAGAGCATTTTTGGCAACCCTTCCAATAAAAAGGTTATTTTAGGCAACTTAATAAACGTATTCCTTTTGTTTTGGATCTCAATAAGATGAATAATAGTTTCTTCAGCATTTTAGGGGAAACGTAATTATTTGGTTGAAGCTATCGTATCTGAAGGCCAATGTTACAGTTATGTGGTGCTGGGGCCTTCTACACACAGGTGAGGCAAGTACTCTACCACTAACAGTCCCTTCAGAAATTTAAATTTGTGGGTAGGCATTGAAAATGGCATGAAGGTCAATGAGGCTGTTTACAAAGTCACATTAATATGTATGCATCTTGTTC
Organism: Microtus ochrogaster; assembly: GCF_000317375.1. Lineage (NCBI taxonomy): Eukaryota > Metazoa > Chordata > Mammalia > Rodentia > Cricetidae > Microtus > Microtus ochrogaster. The sequence goes on from NW_004949146.1 coordinate 2,791,405, forward strand.
CTAACAGCAACCATTGGCATCATGAACTGGAATAAAGGTGGCCCTGGAACTAAGCGGGGATTTGGCTTTGGAGGTTTTGCCATCAGTGCTGGAAAAAAGGAGGAAGCCAAGTTGCCACAGCAGTCCCACAGTGCCTTTGGGGCAGCCAGCTCTTCTTCTGGATTTGGGAAGTCTGCTCCACCACAGCTTCCTTCTTTCTACAAGATTGGATCTAAACGGGCCAATTTTGATGAAGAAAATGCGTAAGTGATGATCCTTGGTGAATGAACTGATGTGAATTATTCATTTCTTCAGCAGAAATTGAAGCAAAAAAAAAAATACTGTTTCCCCAGTAATTATAACTTCCAGGATTGGTGGTTTTTCCCTCCCCAACCCCCTTTCCTGCTGAATTGCTTACTTTAAGTATTTGTATGCCTGCTTATATCATTATTCCATGAATGACGTTTTCTTCCTGGTAGTGTTCTAATCACTAGTTAACACAGTGAACAACACATCATTTTGGTGTTTGAGTCAACTGATGCTTAAAACCTACTAAAGAGTTTTATAAAATTTGTATGGAGTTTGATGGACTTGTTTCAACCCAGCTGACAAGTCTCTTAATAGTATAATACGTCATACTGAAAGTTTGTGTTAGATGAATGTGTTAGTCACTTTACTAGTCTTTGTTTTCGTTTTCAGGTATTTTGAAGATGAAGAAGAAGACTCCAGCAACGTAGATTTACCTTACATTCCTGCTGAAAACTCACCTACCCGCCAGCAGTTCCATTCAAAACCAGCAGATTCGGACAGTGATGATGATCCCTTGGAGGCATTTATGGCTGAAGTAGAGGCAAGTATCAGCTCTTCTTTTTTTCTTAAAATACTGAGCAAATTGAAATAGTTAACATGTCTATAATTTTTTTTAGTCTTTTTGTTTTGGCTTTTGTTTTTTTGTTTTGTTCAGAGGTGATTGGTAAGTGACAAGAATAGCAAATTACAACATTTGAACATAATTACTCAAATAAATGTTCTGTTATAATAATCTTAGTATATTCTTAAGTGGAATACTGTTTTGTGGACTCTCTTGTTTATTAAATTCAAACTTCATAAGGAAACTAAACCTAAAGAACTCCATATATAGATTTAGAAATTCTGTATTCTGTAGTTCTGTTCTTTCCTCTTTATCAGCATTCATAACTTCTCTATAGAAACTGAAATCATGACTACCTTCTTCTTTTTTTTTTTTTTTAATTTATTTATTTATTGAGGATTTCTGCCTCCTCCCCGCCACCGCCTCCCATTTCCCTCCCCCTCCCCCGATTAAGTCCCTCTCCCTCATCAGCTTGAAGAGCCATCAGGGTTCCCTGACCTGTGGGAAGTCCAAGGACCGCCCACCTCCATCCAGGTTTAGTAAGTTGAGCATCCAAACCGCCCAGGCCCCCCCAAAGCCAGCACGTGCAGTAGGAGAAAAACCCATTGCCCTTGTTCTTGAGTTCTCTGTAGTCCTCATTGTCCGCTATGTTCAGCAAGTTCGGTTTTATCCCATGCTTTTTCAGACTCAGGCCAGCTGGCCTTGGTGAATTCCCGAAAGAACATCCCCATTGTCTCAGGATGTGGGTGTACCCCTCGCGGTCCTGAGTTCCTTGCTCGTGCTCCCCCTCCTTCTGCTCCTGATTTGGACCTTGAGATTTCTGCATGACTACCTTCTTATCTGGCTTTTTCATTTTCTTACTTTCTTCCCATCTCTAACATTTTACTTTCTAGATACTTAAAGTACGGGAAACTTCAAATATATAAAAGTAGAATAAGGACATGAGTTCCTGTATTGGTCAGACAGTGCTGTTCTGACCATACTAAGGAATGCCAGATTAGGGGAGAAAGGCCTGTTTGACTCAGAGTCCACAGGAGTCAGTTCCTTATCATGGGAAAGGCATTGTGGGGCAGAGCAGTTTACATCATGATGTCCAGGAAGCAGAGAGGCAGGAAAAGGCCAGAAACAAGACAATCACAATGCTCCACTACCTAAAGTTCCCAGAGCTTTCTCTGTAGTGTCACCAGCCAGTCACTAAACCCAGCATAGGACCCTTTTTAGGAACATTTCGTATCTAAATCATATTCTCCATGTATCCATTGCCTAATTTTTATCAACCATGGAGCCAAATAAGACTGTTGATACCTGTTCTCCTACAGCACTGTTCTCTTCAGTGCTTTTTAGTACCATGGCAGCTTATGTAATAAGACCTGTGCTCAAGGAATGTATATAGTTTTTCTTATCCTGGATTCATTTATTTATTGCTAGCTTGTCACCTGTTAGGTATTTAGATTTCTCACTTTTAATTTAAAGAAACTTATTTGTCTAAAGAATATAAATGTCTAATAGGTAGCCGAGCCAGAACTCACCTCTACTCCTCATATTCTTTATGTCTCTGAATTCTAGCTTAGAGGCTTTTTGTTTGTTTTGAGACAGGGTCTTTTTATGTAGTCCTTGTTATCCTGGAGCTCACTGTGTAGACCATACTGGTTTTAAATTCATGGTTTTAAACTCCTGCCTCTGCCTGGGATTAAAGCCGTGAACTACTTGACTGGCCTTAACTTAAGTGTTTTTGTAAATTTAACAAACCATTGAAGACATTTACCAAACTTTTCTCAAATTATTCAGGAAATACATGTGTCTTGCAACATAGTAGGCTTTAAATAAGTATGTTAAGTAATTCATTTTAAAAATGAAAGATAAGTAGTGCTTGAAATAGTTTATACAATGCTCTTGAGATAGGGACATTTCCTAGAAAGTGTTATATCTCAGAAAATCTCATTCATTCATCCTTTTTTAAAAAAATATTTTTATCTGTTTATTTTATGTATTTTAATATATGCTTTATCTTTACGTACACCTGCACACCAGAAGAGGGTAAGATTTCCATTATAGATGGTTGTAAACCACCAAGTGGTTGCTGAGAATTGAACTCAGGACCTCTTGAAGAGCAGAGTAGCCAGTGCTCTTAACTACTGAGCTATCTCCAGCCCCATTATTTCTTGATAATCTTAGTGATGAGTTATAAGAAAAATCAATTCTTGGTTTTGTTGTTGTTTTAGGTTTAAATTTAGATTTAATTTATAGTTTTATAAACTGATATGGCTTTTTTTGAATGAATTAATCTGCAAATAGCCAAATTCTCTTGCTTGACATTTAAATAGTTGAAGTTCTTTAGGGGTTAAATATTTTGAGTACACTAACATACTCCTGGATGTCTTTGGTAAAGTATTAGGAGATTTAGTTAGCCAAGAACAGAGATAGCAGTTGTCAGATTTTGAAGAGTGTCATTGTCTAATATAAATTACTAACGTCAAATGCTGACTTTTCTAGGACTTGAATTTGATGAAGATTTATTTTTAGACAGTGTTCTAAAGAAAGATTTATATAGGCTTAAAGGAATATGTTGGGCTGGAGAGATGGCTCAGTGGGTAAGAGCACATACTAGTCTTCCAGAGGACCTTTGTTAAACTCCTAGCACCCAAGTGGCAGCTCTGAACTGTCTATAATTCCAGTTTCAGGATCTGATATCCTTTTCCCCCTTTTATGTGTACCAGGCACACATGGCATATACACTTACATACATGTAGGCAAAACATTTACACACATAAAATAACATATAAATAATAATAATAAATCTTAAAAGTAAAAAAGAAAAAGCCAGGAATGGCAGTGCAGGCCTTTAATCCCAGCACTCAGGAGGCAAAGGCAGGTGGATTTCTGAGTTTGAGGCCAGCCTGGTCTACAAGAGTTAGTTCCAGGACAGGCTCCAAAGCTACAGAGAAATCCTGTCTTGAAAAAAGAAGGAAAAAGTAAACAAAGAATGTGTTCTGCAAGTGTAGTGATTTGCTTCGTCTGTAATGGCATCGTTGGTGCCATGTTCAACCTCTGCCAGCCTGTATAACTATTCTTACCTGTCCCACCTCATCCTCAGTTGAGAAAACAAAATTGCCAGATGTTGGGAGGCAGGATCACTATAGTCAGGTATAGTATAGCCTATAATTTCAGCACTTGTAGCACTAGATAGACGGAAGGAAGAACATAACTAGATGGAGGCTAACCTAGGCTACATAGAAAGATCTTGCCTCAGAAAGACCAGGGGAAAAGAAGAGAAGGCGGCTAGGTGGTGGCAGTACACACCTTTAATCCCAACACTTAAGGAGGAGATGCAGGCTGATCATTGTGAGTTCGAGGCCAGCCTGGTCTACAGAGCAAGTTCCAGGACAGCCAGATAGCCAGAGCTACACAGAGAAACCCTGTGTCACACACCCAAAAAAAAAAAAAAGAAAGAGAAAGAGAAGAAAGGGGGAAGGGGAAAACCACTCTTCAGTTCAGAGCCAGTTTTCCAAAATAAGAGCCAGAACTGAATAAATACCTCACCCATTTTTTGTTTTTTTTTTTTTTTTTTTTTTTTTTTGTTGTTGTTGTTTTTCACTTTTGGTTTTGGTGGTGGTGGTTATAGAGAATTTTAGCTATACCTACTTTTCTAAAAAAATTACCAAATATTTATATGTACGTCTATAGTATGTGTTGCAGTAAAAACTGAAATCCATGTACAGCAAAAAGACATATATTTGTCTTTGAAAAATAGTTGTAGCAGCTTCCCGAAAGGTTGCATGAAAATGCAGCCGACAGCACATAGGACAGGACAGCTGTGAACATGTCTCAGTTGTATGAACTGTTCATGATGAAATTTGTCTTTGAGTGTTTTAAAGTGTATGATTCCATGTAGCCTTTTGTTCCATTAGGATCAGGCGGCTAGAGACATGAAGAGACTTGAAGAAAAGGACAAGGAAAGAAAAAATGTAAAGTAAGTGGTTTTCTTCACTCGCACAAAGCTTCCATAGAAACTGCTGAAGCATAGAAAAGAGTATTCTAAAGAATTCATAGAGGAAAGAATTTTCAAGTACACAAAGGTCTATGCTTGGGATATCTCTGTATCTTGAGTATTTCTCTAGGTATGAAGATGGCATAGTCTTTGTGTTTGTAAAAACTAAAAGGCGTTCTGTTTGGTAAAATAGTATTTTGTTATAAATAATTGTCCAGGCAACAGGAAATGAATATATTGACGGTAAAGGTAGTATAGTTACAAAAGTTTCGGTTCCTTGTCTTGAATTTCATCTCATAATAATATTAAATAGACTAATGTCTGTGTCATCAGTTTCTAGAAATTTTGATTATATAATAATGTCATATAAAAATTAGGAATAAATAAAACCTGATTTCATCTAAAGAGTGACCTTATTCTTTAGCAATTAAACCCTGAACTTGAATGGTTATTTTCTGGGGGAGAAAAATTTTCCTTTGTTGAATACACTCCTAAAACCTTTTTGCCAAACATGTTTGGACCTGTCCCCCTCTGTTCATGCCTCTGCCAGGGTTTCTATGACATATGGAGTATCAGCCATCTTTTGGTGCTTGCTGTGTGTTGGGTTCTTCTAGCTTCCCTATGCTTGTAGCGTTGTGTGCAGGTTGCCTTAGGAATAGCAAACGCTCTAAGTTAGGTAGAAAGTTGGATTAGAAAGATACGGCTATGGGTAGTAAGCAGTAATACTTTACACAATAGACTAAGAGATGCAACAAGTGTCAGTGGTTCCATTCCCCATATGAAATACTAGTTTTAGTTCCAAAGTCATGAAAGAATGTAGTTTTCCTTTTCCTCCCCATCTCCAAGGTAACTGATTTTGACTGAGAGCTAGAAGTTGCAGGAACAATAGTATATACTAAATTCAAGAGGGCTTTTTTCTTTTTAATATGAATACATTACACAGCTGTGTTATGTTTGTTGTATATATTACAAAGCTTAGCATTCTTTGGTACCTGTCTTCACAAAGAAAGTTTCTTTTGCTTCATACATCAGTTAGTAACTGATGTTTCTAGGGGTACCATCATCTCATTAAAAAAAAAGGAAAGTTTAGGTCAAGGAGTTAAGGCACACATATATTTTGGGTGGATCATTTACAATATGCTTATTGCTGCTTTGTTCTCGTTAGTGTTGAGAGTTCCTATACTGTTTGGAATTCAACACTAATCTACTGTAAGTATGGAGCTGGGTATGTGGAACATTTGCAGGGAAGTTTGTTTCTCCGTTTGTTTTTCCAGGGGTATTCGAGATGACATTGAAGAAGAAGATGACCAAGTGAGTTCCTATGCAGTATTTCTATCTTTTATTTTTAATTCCACAAAGTCTATACTGGGGACAGACTAGAGCTTGCTTTCACTGAATGACTTCCTCGTTTTTACCTGTGTGACCTGTTAGTAAGATATTCATATAGCTTTCACCCATGTTGAAGGTGGAATTTTTGATCAACTGACATAAAAAAGCAAATATGAACTTTTATTCGGTGTTTTTTTCTTATCCAAATTTTAAGTTAACTGTGATTAAAGCTGTAGTAGTAGTATGGGGTCCATTGCTGTCCTTTGCCTCTTTCCAATAGTTTGTGATTCTTATATTTTAGATGGAACATCAGTAACTGTCCATTAGTATTTCTTTTTTCCATGTTTAGTTGTGAAATGGTGAAATCCATATACCTGTCCAGGTTTGTGACCTCTCTAATCAATGTCAGCTTCCAAACTTGGATTGGTATAAAGCCAAAGCATGTGTTCTCCCTCTCTGGGCAGGGTAGTGAGATGTCCCTACAAACAGGAAGGCTTCTGTTAAATAAGTCAAATCATTGTGCAGTAGTAATTGTCTTACTCATTGATTCTGAGTACTGCTCTCTTAAAAAAAAATCATTGCTAGTGAAAGTCTATTCTTATTTGATAGGATTTGTTTAGACTATGCAGTCTTATGGTACACTTGTGTGCACTGACAACAAAGGTAGAAATGTTTTTATTTGTGCTTGGATTTGATTATGCTCTTGTGCTTTCCTGCAGGAAGCTTATTTTCGATACATGGCAGAAAACCCAACTGCTGGGGTGGTTCAGGAGGAGGAGGAAGACAATCTGGAGTATGATAGTGATGGAAACCCAATTGCACCTTCCAAAAAAATTATTGATCCTCTTCCTCCTATTGATCATTCAGAGGTATTAGATTTCTTTCTTTGTTTCAAACTGATAGTTTCATAGCTCAGGATCCTAATTTCTGCTAAGTGGTTGAATCAGAAATTCTGTGAGGCATTCATAGCCTATAAACTAGCTCACTGTAATCTCAGTACTTAGAAGGTGGAGGCAGGGAGGAGAGTCAAAAGTTTGAGGTCAACCTAGGCTGTATAGTGAGTTGCGGTTTGGCTTTGGTTACTGAATGAGACTCTGTTTCAAAACCAAAAGGTGTTGGGCGGTGGTGGCACATGCCTTTAATCCCAGTACTCAAGTGGCAGGGGCAGACAGATTTGTGAGTTCAAGGCCAGCCTGGTCTACAGAGAGAGATCCAGGACAGCCAAGGCTACACCAAGAAATGCTATCATTAAAAACAAACAAACAAGCAAAAATCCAAAAGGGCTTATTGTAAATAGTTTCATATTATAGAAAGAAAATGTGGGGGCTAGAGATTAACTCAGTTGGTAGAATGCTTGCTTACTATTCACAAAGCCTGCTATTAAATCCCCAGCATTTCATAAAACCAATTGTGATGCATGCCTTTAGTCCCTAGGAATGTGGTGCATGCCTCTAGTCCCAGCAGTATGAAGACCTGCCTTTGCTACATATTAAGACACTCTCAACAATCAAAAGAAATCAAAATATGCTTGGTTACTAATTTTAATAAGTTATGTGAGCAATTTCATGGATTTAAGGATTTTGTTTTGGAACTGGAGAAGTGGCTCAGTGGTTAAGAGTGCTTGCTGCTTTCCCAGAGGACCAGAGTGTGGTTCATAGCACCCATCCCTGTAATCAGAGGATTCTCTCTTGCCCTCCAGTTCCCAAATAACCACTCAGAGGCTTAATATTACTTATAAATGTTTGGCTGATGGTTCAGGCTTATTACTAGCTAGCTCTTTCATTTAAAATAACCCATTTCTATCAATCTAGTATTGCCACATGGCTGTGGCATTACCAGTCTGCTGGCATGTTGTTCCTTGGGCAGCTGAATGTTGTCTCCCAGACCCCACCCTTCTTTATCTCTACTTAGATTTCCTCCCTGGCTTTATTCTGTCTTGCCATAGGCCAAAACAACTTTATTTATCAGCTAATGAGAGCAACACATATTCATAGCATACAGAAAGCTATCCCACATCACACACGTACATCAGACACCTCATAAGCACTTATAACTAGTTCTAAGGAATCTGATGTCCTCTTCTAGTTTACTCAGCCATCCACACATATGTGACATACACTCTCAAAGACATGTACATATAGTAAAAATGAATATTTTGCTGACCAGTAGTGGCACACACCTTTAATCCCAACACTCGGGAGGCAGAAGCAGGCGAATCTCTGAGTTTGAGGCCAGCCTGATCTACAAAGTGAGTTCCAGGACAGCTAGGGAAAACAGAAAAACCCTTCCACAAATGACTAAATAAATAAATATTTTTTGTTGATTTTTTTAATGGTGTGTTATGTAATGGGGATGGTATATGCACAAGAATGCAGTATCCAAGGAGGGAGGCCAAAAGAGAGGGGTATCTGATCTCTTTGAAGCTGGAGTTAAAAGCAGTTAAGAGCTGCCCGAGGTGGATGCTGGAAACTGAACTTGGATCATCTTCAAGAGCACCAAGAGTCATTTCTCCAGCCCTAACTTCGTGCTTTAAAAAAAGGAGAGAGAGAACTCCTTCTGAAGACAACGTTGTCTCTAAAGGAAATACTGGAAATGTTTTTAAATGCTTGAATCTGGATGAACTATTTAATCCTAAGCATAGTTAAATGTTATTTGTGGAACAATTGCTTTAAAAACACGTTTTCTCTGCCGGGTGGTGGTGACTCACATCTTTAATCCTAGCACTCGGGAGGCAGAGGCATGTGGATTTCTGAGTTTGAGGCCAGCCTGGTTTACAAGACAAATTCCAGGACATCCAGAGCTACCCAGAAACCCTGTCGCAAAAAACTAAAATAAAAAAAAAAGTTTTCTCTGAGACCTTTAGCACAACAGAAATTCTGCTCCATGTTTTTAGAGTCTGAGTTGTCTTCAGGAAGTAGATCAGTATCTATTTTGAAAGTAGGAATTTGGAAAAATTAAGGTTGTGCTTTTTAGGAGTGTGTGTCAAGAATAAATGAATTCACAAGAATGCCTTTGTTTTTAGAATATTTGTAAAAGATAATTTTATATTAAAATCAAACTTACAGGATTGACTCTTGAATTCTAGACTAACTTTGAATAATTGGACCTGCAGATTGACTATCCACCATTTGAAAAAAATTTTTACAATGAACATGAGGAGATAACCAACCTCACCCCACAGCAGTTAATAGACCTGAGGCATAAACTCAACCTTCGGGTAAGAGTCATTACTTGCTTAATACTGATTTGTGTTTAGAATTACTGCTTATCCAGATAGTAACCCTGGGTTTATTTACTAGTGAGAATAATAATTACAGACCTGAAGGTTTGTGTGTCCTCATTTGATTGTTTTATTCCTATAGATGATATATCAGAAAGTTTTGACTTTCCCTTTTTAAAAAACTGTAGTGGTGCTGGTGGTGGTGGGTGTGTGGGTGGGTGCCTTTACATGCTCAGTCTTTTCACCAGCCCTATATTTTGTTTTGCATATTTAATCAACTTTATACTGTGGTGGGTGGGCTAGCAATGAAAAGTAGAAGGCTCCTCTTCATGTATAAGAGGTAGAATTTATAATGTAAACAATCCATGAAGTGTTAGAAGTTACAATATATTTGCTTCAAGTTATATATAGTGTATTTTTTTTAGATTTATTTGTTTAATATATGAGTGTCCTATATGCATATACACCTTTATGCCAGAAGAGGACACCAGATCCCACTAGATATCATTGTGTACCATCCTGTGGGTGCTGGAAATTGAACTCGGGACCTCTGGGAGAGCAGTCAGCTATTGAACACTGAGCCATTCCTCCAGTCCCTAGTGTGCTCTTTTTAAAATATCAAATAAATGAGGAAGGTTTCTGTCCTGCCCAGTTTTTGAAGCTGGTAAGCCCCAAAGGAAGTCACACAGAGGTCTCCATAAGATTATAAATTGAAAAAAAAAAGATTATAAATTGATTGGCCTATTAGCCTGGGCTTTTTATTAGCTCTTGTAGCTTATATTAACCCATTATTTTTATCTATGTTAGCCACATGGCTCAGTACTTTTTTCAGCGGGGCAGGTCACATCTTGCTTTTTAGGTGGTTGAGATAGGACTGTGGAAAGGGAGCTTCCTGCTTTCCAGAATTTTTCTGTTCTCATCGCTCCGCTTCTACTTCTTCCTGTCTGGTTGACCCACCTATACTTCCTGCTTGGCCAATCAGCATTTATTGAAAACATGATTGACAGAATACAGACAATTCTCCCACACCAGAGGAGGCCTGGAGAGTTGGCTCTGCTTATTGCATGATCATGATGGCTAAAGTTTAGATATTTCCAAATAGGCATTCCACAAACACCTGTTAATCAAGCTCAGAGGGATCAGAGCTTCTTCTCTAAATATACACACCCAAATCTTTTTAAGTGATTGTCTTTTAAAAACCTAAAACAATTTTATAATAATACTTTAAACTACCCACCAAAAATTTGATTTGCTCATTTACCATATTGTTTAAAATGTTTTTATATGTTAAAGTCAAATAGAAGGAACATGGGTTGGTTTACTCTAGTGTGAATAACTAAGGTCTGTTTCCATGTTATTAGTTGCTACATGATGTTTGAAAACTCAAAGACTATTGTATGTGTGTGTGGGCATGTTTGCCGTCTTGTTTTCCAGGAATTTACTAGCACTTCCCTCTCCCAAAATAAAGATCTTTAGTAATAGCCAGGTGATGGTGGCTCCTTTTCCACATTTGAACCAGCACTTAGGAGGCAGAAGCAGGGGGATCTCTGAATTCAAGGCCAGCCTGGCCCACAGAGCAAGTTTCAGAGAACAGATTACAGAGAAACCCTGTCTTGGGGGTGGGGGGGACGACAAATAAAAAAATCTTTAGTAATAAAAATCCTTGTTGGAAATTCTGAGCATTATCAGAGAAGCAGTGGAAAGTTACTACTACTGTGTAGACAAAATAGGGTCACAATAATCCCCATTCTTTGCCCACTTGGAACAGGGCTTCATAGTGTCTAGACCATCCCTAGGAGAAACATTAACTCAGGAAGTTGCATCTTTCTAACCAATGGCTATAGATTTAGTTTTAATCTTGTAATTAATTGATTTCAAGAATAAATCTTAATTTTTTTGTTACCTTCTTTAAAGTTTATTCAAAATAGCAAAAATAATGTTAATAACTTTTCTAGTTAAGCAATTTCTATCAATTATGAGAAAATTAATTTTAAGATAGTGTTTGGTACTTAGTCATTTAAAATCATTTGATTGAATATGTCAGGAATTCTTGCCTTGATATTTTTTGCCTGAGGACCTGGTCATGTTTGAGGTTTTACCTTTTTGGCGTATGCTTTTACTTACACACTCTATATTCTAGCTAAAGTGCTTGATCTGAGTAGGTACTGTTGAACTTTAAATGCTATTGAAGTGGCAGTACTGGTATACTGGCAATTGTCTTTGTCTCTAGGTCTCTGGGGCTGCACCTCCTAGACCAGGAAGTAGTTTTGCTCATTTTGGGTTTGATGAACAGCTTATGCACCAGATTCGGAAGTCTGAGTACACACAACCAACTCCCATACAATGTCAGGTATGTAAAATATCATGGGAGAAAAATGAAACAGCGATAAGAAATCTATACTTTTATTTAAAACTCTTTTTTGTGTGTGTGGTTACAGTAGTAGGGATCAAACCCAAGGCTTCATACATGCAAGGCAAGTCCTCTTCCCCTAAATTGTATTTAAAGTCCTGAAACTTTTAAATATTGAAGAAAAAAATGAGAATTCTTCACTAGTATATGAAATTGCTAAGTGACTAGAAAATGTGTTTTTATACCTGCTAAATACTTTGAAAATATGATGTAAGGAAAATGCTTCATTATCTAAACCTTGCCAAAAAGATTTGTGCATGGATATATTTGGTGCTTTTGATGACAGAATTTTTTTCATTTATTACTGAGACTAATAGCTTCTGTTTCCCATTCAAATGTGGGGTTTATTTATTTATTTAAAAATGAGAAATTTATATAATATGAATGGTTTTTTCTAGAAGAGAACATAAAAAATATTTTTTTAGCTTTATGCATATGGGTATTTTGCTTGCATATATGTCTCTTTACCTCTTACATACAGTGCATGTAGAAGCCAGTGAACAGAGTTGGATCCCCTGGAAGTGGAGTTACAGTAATGGGCCACCATGTGGTGCTTGGTATTGAACTTGGGCCCTCTGGAAAAGCCACTAGTGATCTTAACTACTGAGCCATCTCTCCAGCTCCATTAAAAGAAATTTAATAACTTCTTTTATAAACCATAAGCATTTTTCAATATATTGATATAAATGAGAGTCTTTTTAATAAATGAAGGCTGAATCACATGAAGGTAATAATATTTCCTTTAAATCAAGTTGATGGAAGTGTCAGGATTCAGCTAGTGTGTGTGATCTGGAATATTTTTATTCCATTGGAAATGAATGTCACCTATAGTCATTTTTCCAGGCTTATCTGTGGAATTGAAATTTTAGAGTATATAAACCTTTTCTCCTCTAGGGTGTTCCTGTAGCATTAAGTGGTAGAGACATGATTGGTATTGCTAAAACAGGCAGTGGGAAAACCGCAGCCTTTATTTGGCCCATGTTGATTCATATAATGGATCAGAAGGAATTGGAACCAGGTGATGGACCAATTGCTGTGATTGTCTGCCCCACTAGGGAGCTTTGTCAACAGGTATGTGCTTTTTATAAAAGGCTCCTTTGCACATTTGGACTAGTGAGAGTCAATGAGTAGAAAGATTTATGAATTGTAGTTGTTGTTACCTTGAGGTGCATGCATTGGCACACACGTGGGGCCACTTAAGAGAGACCTGAGGTTGACTTTGGGTGCCTTCCTAGATTCGTCTTCACATTTGTGGGGCTGTTACTGCTAGTGTAGCATTCTGTCTCCATCTCCCAGATGCTTCTGGGGTTATTGCCAAGTCACCATGGTCACCCAGCTTTTGTGTGGGTTCTAGAAGTCTAAATGTCAGTCCTCTCACTTGCATTGTAAGTGCTTAACCCACTGACCTGTCTCCCAACCTCCCCCAACTTCTGTTTTAAATGTGATAAAATTATATACAAAATTGACCATCTTCAACCATTTTAAGTGTGTAGTTCATTGACTACCATTAAGTACATTCACATTATTATGCTCCCAGAAAAGTCTTGATATTAAAAAAGTGTTAGATATTATCTATAACAGGAATAACATAACAATTGTGTGTTGTTGTTTTTTTTTTTTACTCTTAAAGTGGTGTGGGTTTTGTGGGAGTTATTTTTATTATACGCTCGCAATGTTTTCTCTATAGTGAATTAATTTTCTTGTTAGAATGATAGGATCAAGAAGAGAATGAATGATTCAGTGAAAGATGGTAGCCTTATTTTATGATTAAACTGGGTGTGGTGGCTCATGCCTTTAGTCCCAGCAGTCAGGGGACTCAGGCCAGAGGATCGCTGAGTCTGAGTCCAGCCTGGTGTACATAGCAAGCTCCAAGACATACAGACCTCATAGACTGACTCTGCCTCAAAAAACAAAGATGAAACAAACCAAAGAATGGTGATTTGTAAACCATATTCTAGGTTTTGGTATCTCTCTCTCTGTCTCTCTCTCTCATATTTGCTTTTGTGGGTTTTTGGGGTTTGTTTTGTTTTATTTTTAATTGTTACTGTTGTTTTGGTTGTTGTTGGTGTGGGTGTGTGTTTAATAATAGGAATTAAGCACAGAGCCCTTTAAGAGCTAGGCAAGTGTTGAACTATATACCCAACCTCTTCTGTTTGTATTGTTCTAGTTTTTGTGACTTTGAGTTAGTGTCTCATTAAATTACCCAGTTGGATTTGAACTTGCTATCTTCTTTCTTAACCTCCCAGGTACCTAGAACTCGAAGCCTGTGCCATTAGGCACAGCTAGGTTTTGATTTTTGACACACTATGTTGTTCAAAACTCTCTTTTGAGTAATGCTAAAAGTATTTGTTAAGCTTCTTGTTTGTTAATATTTTATTAATGACTTTTTAGATCCACGCAGAATGTAAGCGGTTTGGGAAAGCTTATAATCTTCGATCAGTGGCAGTATATGGAGGAGGGAGCATGTGGGAGCAGGCCAAGGCCCTTCAGGAAGGAGCAGAGATTGTTGTTTGTACCCCAGTAAGTGTATCTGTGTTTAAATGGGTTCTCAGTCCTTCTTGACTTAGAAAACACCATTGCTTTTGAGGAAACTTCCATCTAACATTTTAGTAGAGCTAGGTTGAGAATGCTCCAGGGGAATTGCTGCCTTTCGTTTTGATTTAATTATGATTAGTTGACTAAACCACAATCTAGTTATAACATGTGTGGCCCGTGCATTAACAGCGACAAGTTCCTTCCTGTTTCACAAGATTTTCTTAGTTCTCCTAAAAGTTGGATCTGTGGTTGCTAAGAATGTGAAGAATCATAAAGATACTTAGGTTAAACATTAAAACTCATCCATAAGTTTTTAAATCTTTTTAGATTATATTACAAGAATGGTTCTGGCCTAATTGTTCATAGAATTTAAACCATAATTAATGTAAAGGGTGAGCTTGAGTTTTTAGAATTCTATTCTTGCTGAGTATGGTGGGTGGCATATGCCTGTAGTCCCAGCACTTAAAAGGCAGAACCAAGCCACCCATGAACACCCTGTCTAAAAAAAGTATTATTCTGAGTTTGTTGCATAAAGACTCTCAGATCTGTATCTGTTTCTAAGACCAAAGAATCGATGCTTTTTCCAGGAGTGTAGCTGTAAAATGTCTTTGCAAATTTTTAGTTATACTTACTATTCATTTGTGACTCTCACAGGGTCGGCTGATTGATCATGTGAAGAAGAAGGCTACTAATCTTCAAAGAGTCTCTTACCTTGTGTTTGATGAAGCCGACCGGATGTTTGACATGGGATTTGGTATGCCTTTGAGTATCAGTTTCTTGTGTCCCCATCTTCAAGTTAGTTTTTTCTGTGTCTTTCTAGAGTTAACCAGTAGTTTTCATCATGAAAGATGTTAAAAATACTTCTGGATTTCAAAAGAAGAGATAGACCAAGCCATGAGCCATTTATTTGTAGGAGTTTTCTGAAGGGAAGTGCTAGTCTTGACTGTTGAGAAAATGTGCAAGTGCTTAAAGCAGAGAGACTGTTTTCTGTTCTTCATTTTCACTCACAGCCCTTGAAGGTTAACGTCCAATATTAGGTCATCCGAGGTCCTTTCTTGGACTCTTTGACTCAACCTGGATATGCAGATTTCTACATAACCACTATCCACCCAGTTCCGCTACTCTGTGAAGTTTTTTTGAAATTTCATTCTGAATGCTGTCTAGGAGTTTCAGGGCTTTTTTAATCCTTGAAGTTCTCGTGAGTTTTCCTAAAGTGACTTTCACACCTCTCTTAACTGCATTACAGTATTGTTCTGATTACTGTTCTGTTTCTTTCAGAGTACCAGGTTCGTTCCATAGCAAGTCATGTCCGTCCTGACAGACAGAGTATGTATGAAGCAGCTTTGTAATAAAACTATATTTATAGTCAAAATGAACACCTATTTTATAAGTACTCACAGTTATGGAAGCGAAAATTTCTGTGTACGTACTGATGCTAACTGTAAAGGGGAGAGTTAATGACCATTTATTTGAGCTAAAAAAAAAAACTTTAGAAATTATTAGATATAACTCCTGTATTTTTTGTTTTCCACAGTGCTGAACCTAAGTCTTCTGCATGCTAGGCAAGCACTCTACCTCTCTGTGCTATATATATATCTCCAGCCCCCAACCTTTTTTTTTATTTTTTAATTTTTTCTCACCTTTTTTGGTTGAGTCTTACTAAGTCGACTAGGCTGTCCTTGAACAATGTAGCCTAGGCAGGCCATGAACATGGCAATACTCCTGCCTCATCCTCCAAATAGCTGGGATTACAGGTCCTTGCCACCAGGTCCAGAAAACTGAAATTCAGTAGTTTGCTGCAGTTTAACTGCTGATTTGAAATAAGAACCCTTTTCTGAACCATTACAACAACTCATTTCTTTGTTTGCTTGTTTTTTTTTGTTTTTTTTTTTTTTTTTTTTTGGATTTTCGAGACAGGGTTTCTCCGTAATTTTTTGGTTCCTGTCCCGGAACTAGCTCTTGTAGAGCAGGCTGGCCTCGAACTCACAGAGATCCGCCTGCCTCTGCCTCCCGAGTGCTGGGATTAAAAGCGTGCGCCACCACCTCCCGGCAACAACTCATTTCTTGATTGAAAATGAAAAACAAAAGAAAGAAAACCATTTTTATTTAGTGAACCAGTTACATTGCAGAAGCTTAATCAATGGATTCTGTAAGAAATACTTTTTTTATTTTTTGTTTTAACAGTATTTGCTTTATCTTTTAGCTCTCTTATTCAGTGCAACTTTTCGGAAAAAGATTGAAAAATTGGCCAGAGACATCTTGATTGACCCTATTCGAGTAGTGCAGGGAGACATTGGAGAGGTAATCCTGTACAAGGCTGGGTGGGTTCTGGGATTTCTCTTAGTGACATAGAATCTGTAGCCCTGGATATCCTAGAACTAGCACTATAGATCAGCACTCTGCCTCCTGAGTGCTGGAATGAAAGGCAGGTGCCACCACACCTGGTCCTACAGTAATGCTTTAGTTAAAATGTTATGTATGGTACAGCATGGTTTAGATTTGCTTTAAGATACACAAGTTGAGGGGAGTGTCACAGTGTCGATATATGGAAGCTGAATGATGGATATATGGGAATTATATTTGTTTCATCTTTTTTGTTTGGTTTTTCAGAAAGTTTTGTAACTTCCCAGGCTGTCCTGGAACTCTGAGATCCACATGCCTCTGCCTTCCAAGTGCTGGTATTAAAGGTGTATACTACCACACAT
>NW_004949146.1:2808547-2811807 GCF_000317375.1 Microtus ochrogaster
TTTTGGTTCCTGTCCTGGAACTAGCTCTTGTAGACCAGGCTGGCCTCGAACTCACAGAGATCTGCCTGCCTCTGCCTCCCGGGTGCTGGGATTAAAGGCGTGCGCCACCACCGCCTGGCAACTTTTTTAAGTTTTAAAAACTCGCTAACAGGGCAGGGCAGGGAATCCGGACTGCTCTTCAGACTCTAGAGGCCTGGAGGGGGAGGAAAATGGGAGGTGGGGAGGAGGTGGAAATTTTTTCAACAACAACAAAAAAACCTTAGTAAGTTATACTGTGGACATTTAAGTGATTGTTAAAGCAATCTGCATAGGGTGGTCTGAGGTAATTTTGGGGTCTGGTAAGAATAAGTTTGATTTTGTGCTTACCTACACATAATGCTTACCTACCAATTGGAATTTGGAATTCGGTTAAGGTTATTTAGAGAATTTCCTGGGAGCCAGTAGGTGGCTCAGCCAGTACTCTTGTATAACTCTAAGACTAAATTCAATCCCCAGGACCCACCTCATCAAAGGTGAGAACTAATTCCTCTAAATTGTTCTCTGTGCCATAACACAGGGAGGAAAGATGCACATAATTATAAATATTTATGGGATGTAGTGACATTTCAATACATGTATATAAGGTATAATTAGCATAACCTACACCCCAAATGTTTATTTCTTTGTGTTGGAAACAGATCTTCTCTACTGAAATAATGTACTTATTAGTTAACCATGTTGATTCTTTCTCCTAATTATTGTTAAAAAATTATAATTAAAAATGTTTTTTAATTCTGAGCATCTTAATTTGTCAAGTTCTTATTTCTTAATATGCTTATGTAAATTATACTTATGACAATGAGTGGGCAGGGCCTTGAAAAGTTTACTACCCTGGGAATAATAAGGATAAGCATATAAAAATCATTACAGATTATTGGGGCATACAAATTAGATGTGAACATATGGGGGCAGGGGAGTTGGTGAGCAAGGTGTTTGAGAAAATTCTAAGCTGTGTATGAAATACTAAAGGAGGACCCAAAGGTACCAGGTTTTGTCAGGACTCTGATGTGGCTTGTCGTTCTGTATATGTGTTGCTTTTATTGGTTGATGAATAAAGTTGTTTTGGCCAGTGGTGTAGCAGGCATGAAATCCGAACAGAGATAATAGAGAGAGAGTAGGTGTAGTGAGGCAGCTGCCAGCCAGCCAGCGGCCAGGGAAACAAGACATGTAGAAATCAGGGCAGTGCCACGGCCATGTGGCAATATGTAGACTAATAGAAATGGGTTAAAGTGTAAGAGCTAGCTAGAGATACACCTGAGTCGTTGACCAGACAGTGTTGTAATTAATATAGTTTTTGTGAGATTAGTTAGGTGACCAGGAAACAAAAGTGCAATCTGTTTACATTAATGGCACCCAACGTGGGTTATCAAATAATCTCCATCCCACTGGTCCCCCGGTCAGGGTTTTCTCCACCTGCCTGTTCCCAAAGCCACTTATGAAATAACTGCTCTGAGGCTTAATATATATTGCATACTCGGGCCTTTTAGCTCAGGCTTTTTATTAACTAACTCTTACATCTTAAATTAACCCATTTCTATTATTTTATATTTTACCATGAGGCTCGTGGAAGTCCCCTGTGGTACCAGTGTCACAGTTCGTATTTTATCTCCTCTCAGGCAAACGAAGATGTGACACAGATTGTGGAGATACTCCATTCTGGGCCCAGTAAATGGAACTGGCTTACTCGGCGTCTGGTGGAGTTTACTTCTTCAGGGAGTGTTCTTCTATTTGTTACTAAAAAAACCAATGCTGAAGAACTAGCCAATAACCTTAAGCAAGAAGGTCATAATCTTGGTCTGCTCCACGGGGATATGGATCAAAGTGAAAGAAACAAGGTCATTTCAGATTTTAAGAAAAAGGACATCCCCGTCCTGGTGGCCACTGATGTTGCAGGTAAGAAACAGGATGAATTTCACGATAACCTTAGACTTTATTATATGGGTGTTACCCTACCCTGATAAAGACCGATGGCATCTGGTCAGGCTGATGGAACCACTCCCACTGTATCCTATATAGAACAACAGCTCTGTGATTACTTTCATTTAGTGTTCTTTTTCATCAAAGTGCCCTTGCAGCTAGCAAGTGCCTGGGGGAGAGCATTTATGTCCTTTTGTTTGCTTCACTGCATATCTTACATTAGTTAATCTTAATTTTTGGCTTTACTCTGCTACCCTTGAAAACAAGTATTTTAGCTGGGCGGCGGTGGTGCAAACCTAAAACAAAAAATTCCCACAAGTGAGTCAGGCGATTGGGGCACACACCTTTAATCCCAGTACTAGGAAGGCAGAGGCAGGAGGATCTCTCAGTTCAAGGCCAGTTTGGTCTACAGAGCTAGTTCCAGGACAGACAGAGATATACAGAGAGAGAAGCCCTGTCTCAGAAAAAAACAAAAAACCCTAGTCTTTTGAACCTACAAGGTGGTTCGTTGGGTACTTGACAACCAATCCTGGCAGCATTCCCATAAGCTTTTTTTGCACTCTATATTATATGCTGTGATATGTATATGCATAAACAGACTACTAACTGAATCCCTAGAGGGCTAACTTGTGCGAATTTTTATTTGTTTTTTTTTGAGACAGGGTTTCGCTTTAGTTTTGGAGCCTGCCCTGGAACTAGTTCTTGTATACCAGGCTGGCCTCGAACTCACAGAGATCCGCCTGCCTCTGCCTCCCAAGTGCTGGGATTAAAGGTGTGTGCCCCAACCACCTGGCTCACTTTGTTTTGTTTTTTAAGATAAATTCTGATGTATAACTCAGGGTATCTTTTTTTTTTTATGTGTATTGATGTGTATTTTTATGTGCGTGCATGTCTACCTCTGTAAGGATATCTTGTTCCCTGGACCTGGAGTTATATGTGGTTGTGAACTGCCATGTGGGTTCTGGGACTTGAGCCAGGGTCCTCTAGAAAAACAGCCACTGCTCTTAACCTCTGAGGCATCTCTCAAGCTCCTAGCTCCTCCTGCCTCCATCTTCCAACTATTGGGATTACAGGTGTGATTCCGGGAAAATTATCCACAGTACATACATACATACATACATATGTATACATATATAAACACACACACACATTATTCCCAGTAGTGTGAACTACTTTTTATTCTTGGCTGGAGCTTGCCTGGATCAGGAAAATGCATGTTCTTATCATTAGCATTTCTAGTTACTTTGATTTTCTTTTTACTGCAGATGAAAAGTAAAAGAATCTGAATTTTTTTTTTTTTTTTT
>NW_004949146.1:2811907-2813254 GCF_000317375.1 Microtus ochrogaster
TTGGTTTTTCGAGACAGGGTTTCTCTGTGGCTTTGGAGCCTGTCCTGGCACTAGCTCTGTAGACCAGGCTGGTCTCGAACTCACAGAGATCCGCGTGCCTCTGCCTCCCGAGTGCTGGGATTAAAGGCGTGCGCCACCATCGCCCGGCTAAGAATCTGAATATTTTCTATTTCAGCCCGTGGTCTGGACATTCCTTCAATTAAGACAGTCATTAACTATGATGTAGCACGAGACATTGATACCCATACTCATAGGATTGGCCGAACAGGGAGAGCTGGTGAGAAGGGTGTGGCCTATACCTTACTTACCCCAAAGGACAGCAATTTTGCTGGTGACCTTGTTCGGAACCTGGAAGGAGCCAACCAACATGTTTCTAAGGAACTCTTAGACCTGGCAATGCAGGTGAGTGTTGGACCCTTGAAATTGATAGAGAGTATGCAGCTGAGTAAGAAAGTTCAGCAAACGGGAGGAAGATAACATAAGAGCTTGGAAAGAAAATGGGCAGGGAAGGCGTGGTTAATGTGTGGACCTGGTACCATGTGATGTTAGAATTCATGTGTATGTTGTTTCTACTTGTTTCTGTTGAAAAACTACTCCTTTCTTGGGGCTGAAATCTGTTTCTTTAATTTCTTCCTGCTTACCTCATAGGACATTTTATGAATAAGCTTAATCTCAGAAGATCCCCACTATTCTCTCCTGTTACATCCCTATCCTAAGTCTTCTCTTTTTGAGGGCTAAAAATATATAGTTGGTTTTCGTTTGTTTTTACTGTTACTGTTAAGGATTGAGTCCAGGGTTTTTTGTACATGGTGGGCAAGTGTTCTACTACTGAATTACATCTCCTGCCCCTGTTACAATGGGCCTCAAGTATTTCTTACAAACTGACATTTCTTATCTCTAACCATCCTGACTGCCCACTTCCAGATATGCTCTGTTCCAAAACTAAATAAGGCATTTTACCAAATTATACCATGAATCACTTATTCTGTACAGTTCTCAAATTACAAGTGTATTCAGAACAGTTCGATTTTTTTATTGCAGTGCTAGAGATTAAACTCAGGGTCTTGTGTGTACTAGGCAAACATTCTATTTCCTGTTCCTCAAGACAAGTTCTGATAGTAGGAGATGTTTGTTTGACTCAGGCCAGTCCACTTAGCTGTTTTAGCCTGTATTAGCACAGCTGGATTGCTGGGAACACCCTTGTTTGTAACCTGAGTGGTAAAGAAGTACAGTGCAGAAGGGAAGAGAACAATGATGTCATTTTCTCCTTTGCTCAGAAGAGTGCATTTACATGGCATATTCTTTTTTTTAATATTTATTTATTTATTTTTTAATTTATTTATTTAT
>NW_004949146.1:2813429-2820327 GCF_000317375.1 Microtus ochrogaster
TATTATGTATACAATATTCTGTCTGCATGTATGCCTGCAGGCCAGAAGAGGGCATCAGATCTCATTACAGATGGTTGTGGGCCACCATGTGGTTGTCGGGAATTGAACTCAGGACCTTTGGAAGAGCAGGCAGTGTTCTTAACCACTGAGCCATTTCTCCAGCCCCTGCATGGCATATTCTTATACACTTTTTGTGTGTTAGGCTTTCTGTGCTCAGTACCTTTTCTAAGCCTGTCATACTTCTCAAATATGTAGACAAGTAACATGTAATTCTCAGATGAAGATTTAACACTCATGTTTGTGTTCTGCTTATTTGTTTGTTTTTTGAGACAGGGTCTCATTATGTGACCCTGGTTGTCCTCACTATGTAGACTAGGCTGACTTCGAACTGACAGTCATCCTCTTGCCTCTGCCTTTCATGTGCCTGGCTAAAGTCAGTTCTTTTTTGCTGTTTTATTTTTTATTTTGGTTTGTTTTTGTCTTAAGATAGGGGTTCTCTGTGTAACTGCTCTGGCTGTACTAAAGCTTGCTTTGTAGACCAGGCTAGCGTAGAACTCATAGAGCTCCTCCTGCCTCTGTCTATTGAGTGTTGCAATTAAAGATGTACACCACCACCACCCAGCCTAAAGTCAGTTCTTTTTAAAATTTATTTATTTTTACTTTATGTTTATTTTGCCTGTATGTATGTCTGCGTGAGTGTGTCAGATCTTGGAGTTATAGACAGTTGTGAGCTTCCTTATAGGCTCTGGGAACTGAACTTGGATCTTCTGGAAGAGCAGTCAGTCCTCTTAACCTCTCTGAGCCAACTCTCCAGCCCCTAAAGTCAGTTCTTAATCAGCCTTATTTCACCTAGCCTTTTCCCCTTTATTTCTGAAAGTATTCATTCTTTATAAATCTTTTCTCCTAACTGTGTAAGCTTATGTTCAGTGGTATTTACAGTTGGGTTAAGAAATGAAATATAGGGCTGGAGAACTGACTCCCATGGTTAAGAATACTTACTGCACTTTCAGAGGACCTTGGTTCATTCCCAAGCATCCACATAGGTGGCTCACAACCACCTGTAACTACCATTTCAGGGGATTCAATGCCCACTGACCTCTGTAGACACTTTAAATAGAAAGGCACACATAATAATAGTAAATAATTTGTTTTTTTGTTTTTCGAGACAGGATATCTTTCTATATCCCAGGCTATTTTGGGTCTCTCTCTGCAGACTAGACTGGCTTTGAACTCGGAGATGTTCCTGCTTCTGCCTTTCAAGTGCTGGGATTAAAAGCATATACCACCACTACCCAGCTTCCTTTTTTTTTTTTTTTAAAAAAGGTTTATTTATTTATTATGTATGCAGTGTTCTGCCTACAGGAAAAGGGTACTGGATCTCATTGTAGATGGTAGTGAACTACCATGTGGTTGCTGGGATTTAAACTCAGGAAACCTGGAAGAGCAGCTAGTAGTGCTCTTAACCTCTGAGCCATTTCTCCAGTGCCACCCCCCCTTTTTAAAAAAAAAAGAAAATATAAATTCATTTTCCTCTCTGAGACATAGCCAGAGTAACTAAGTTACATTTTATGTTTGCTTAGTCACTTTTCTACCAAGAGGTTTTGAAGGAGGGAGGGAGAAGTAAGGGAAACTTATCTAAGCGTCTAAGCAACCTGATAAATTTGGTGTGTCAAGCTACCAAAATTAAGACAGGGTGGAGTTGGGGGTGTTGTTTGTTGGTACAGTGATTATCTGGAATTCTGAAACCTTAGATTCAACTCTACTCTGTGGCCGCAAATGCTCAGGAAGTTCAAGGTCATCCATCTGTGGCTTCACCAAGAACTTTCCTGCCTACTTCATTTTTTTTCTGACCTGATACTCTTTCTTTGGCCTTTCCTCCCTTCATGGACTGAACTTTGAATTGTGTTCTTTGCAGAATGCCTGGTTTCGGAAATCCCGCTTCAAAGGAGGGAAAGGCAAAAAACTGAACATTGGTGGAGGAGGCTTAGGCTATAGAGAGCGGCCTGGGCTAGGCTCCGAGAATTCGGTGAGTTCATACTACAGCAGTGCTCTGAGACAGATCCTCTGTCTTAAACTATGGTGATATTGTGATGTACCTGAAGGCCTCAAGTCCAAAACTCTGTCTCCCGGGGGAAGGGGAGGTGTTTATTTTGTTCTGAGTCGGTGCAGTCCCATTTCTTAGAATGAAACTTGCTGTGGAAGATGCGTGTATGTGTGTTTGGCTTAACTAGGCTTGCTCAGGATTAGTCTAGCTTTAGTGATCTCAAATTGCAGTCCCTTGACCACCAGGACATGCAAACTCATCACCCATCTCAGACTTGTTCAGTAAAAACTCTGGATATGTGTGGAATGCAGTCATCTGGTTTTTAAAAGCCTTTCTATACTGGCCTAGAGTCTGTTGCTTGAAAATGTTACTAAGAGGGACACAGTGAATCTGTACTCAAAAATGGTGTCTATACTCTCAGAACTTGGATCATTTGAGAAAACCTAGATGGTCTCACAAGTTAGGTAAATAAAGCTCTCAACTCACTGGCTTGTTCATCATCACAGTGGTTCTTAAAGCCAGGGAAGAAAACCGTCAGTATACATTCATGGAGCATTAGTGTTAACTTGGCATCCTTGACGGATTAAACAGTGTTGCCCACATTACAGTAATGTTGATTGTAGAAGTAAAGTGATTACTTACAATTATTGCGTACTTTATGTATGCCAGGGCCACTCCAAATATTATTTCAGTTTTTAACTAAATTGCAAGCGATGGGTTTTTTTGTAATTGAATTATAAGTGATTGCAGATTTGAAACTTAAAAGTTACATACCAGCAAGTGTTGAAATAGATTCGGATCGTTATTAGTGTTGCTTCAGATCCAGTAAAACTACATTGTGATATATAACTGACTTTTCATCTTCAGCATTTGAACTAAATAGAGTGTTGATATAATGTACAATCATACTATGGGTCTAATTTGCTATCATTCTGATCATTGGGGTAAGTACCCAGAAATAAATTTACTGTGTTGAAGGACACAAGCATTTTTAAATATCTTTTCATTGTAGTACCTTTTCTCACAAAGGAAGTAACTCTAAAAAGTACCCAGCACCTACTGTAGCATGGATCTAGATTTTTCAGTGTAGTAAAGGCTCTGGCAGTTGCTTTTCTGTCTGCTTTCCATTCTCATGAGGATGTTTGGGTTTTTTGTTTGTTTGGTTTGGTTTGGTTGTTTTTTAGGACCGAGGAAATAACAACAATGTAATGAGCAATTATGAAGCCTACAAGCCCTCCACAGGAGCCATGGGAGATAGGCTGACAGCAATGAAAGCAGCTTTTCAGGTCTGAAATAAATATTCTATTTTAAAAACTTTCAACAGGGGGCTGGAGAGATGGTTCAATGGATATGAGTACTTGTGTCCTGACAGAGGATCCAGTTTGGGTTCTCAGCATCCACTTGGCTGGCAACTTACAACCATCTTTGATTTCAGTTCCAGGGAATCTGACACCCTCTTCTGGCCTGCACAGGCACCAAGCATGCATGTGGCACACATAAATATGTTCACATAGGCCAGGCAGAAGTGGTGCACACTTTTAATTCAAGCACTTGAGAGGCAGGGGTAGGTGGATCTCTGAGATAAAAGCCAGCCTGGTCTGTAGAGCAAGTTCCAGGACAGCTTGGACTACACAGAGAAACTGTCTTGAAAAAAAGTGTACACAGGCAAACACCTATAGTGCATTCCATTAAATCTGTTTTGTTTTTTTAAAATCTTTTAACAATAACTCCTGAAAGTGGGAGACCTTCTTGAGATGGTCTTCACTCTAGATTTAGATAGAGCCTTCTGTTTACTTGAATTTCACATAGAAATTTAACAGTATCCTGCCTGGACATGCAAGTGGAGTTTTGTATACTTTATCATTGTCAAACTTAAGTTTGATGTTATACTTATTCCTGATGTCTTTTTCTTTTTCAGTCCCAGTACAAAAGTCACTTTGTTGCAGCCAGTTTAAGCAATCAGAAGGCTGGAAGTTCTTCTGCTGGGGCAAGTGGATGGACTAGTGCGGGAAGCTTAAATTCCGTTCCAACTAATTCAACACAACAGGGCCATAACAGTGCCGACAACACCGTCACCAGTGCTGCCAAGAACATCCCAGGCTTCAGCAGTTCTGGGAATATCAACAGTGCCCCAGTGACCTACCCTTCTGTTGGAAACCAAGGAGTCAACAACACTGCTTCAGGGAGTAACAGTCGTGAAGGGATTGGGGGTGGCAATGGAAAGAGAGAGAGATATACTGAGAACAGGGGTGGTGGCCGTCATAGTCATGGAGATGGTGGCAATCGGCATGGAGATGGATACCGTTACCCAGAAAGCAGCAGCCGTCACACTGATGGCCACCGACATGGAGAGAACAGGCATGGAGGAAGTGCCAGCAGACATGGAGAGACCCGGGGTGCAAATGATGGTAGGAATGGGGAAAGCAGGAAAGAAGGCTTTAATCGTGAAAACAGGATGGACCCCAAGGTGGACAGCAACAAGATAGAAAAAGTGGACAGCAAATCGGATAAAACACCTGATGGTTTTGCTGTTCCAGAGCCACCCAAACGCAAGAAAAGTCGATGGGACAGTTAGAGGGTATGTGAAAATCAGCGTGAATCAGTTAGTTGTCTTTAATTTTATTTTTAGAAAGATTTTGGTAACTAGGTGTCTCAGGGCTGGGTTGGGGTCCAAGATGTCCAGACCCCCTGCTCTTGGTGAAGAACTGGAGCGTGGAGACATTCTTCATCTGTTGTTCATTCATATTTTCTTGGGAACCTGCATTGGCCCTGGAAAGCAGAGAGCTGGGAAGCTTTTGTTTGCTCTGGGTGAGTTATAAGGAGGGTAAGTGGAAGATACTCATAGGGCACAAAACTCACTCTAGGTTTTTAATAGCTTATATTTTTTACTAAAATGTCACCTTATAAACATCTATAAATTGATTTTTTTTAAAAACTGTAACCAGGCAGTCCTTTTTTTTTTTTTGAGTTGGCTTCTGTAAACCCAACCTTCAATTTGTCAGGGCTGCATGGGAAGCAGTTTGGTGCTTTCAGGTATTTGTAGGAGAGGAACCTGATGCTCAGGTTCCCCCAACAGCTTTGTTTTCAGCCCTGAGACATGGAGGAAGGGCATCCTTCCAGACTCAGGCTTCGAGATCCTAAGCCACTAGGACTGAAGAATTCAGGCTTCATTCAGGCCTGGGCCACTGCTAAATTTATTGAAAACCAACTCCAACAGTATCTTTTGAAGTGTCTTCTTTCTCATTGTATTTTTTTTTAACTTGCCCCATTAGTAGAAAAGTCTTTTGCTGAAATGATTCTGATGATTTTTGTTCTATCTTGTTTATAAAAGGAAAAGAAATATACAAACTTTGAATTTTGTGACTTTTGTGAAGGTTTCTTTAAGATGTGCATTCCTCTCTGCTTGCTCTCTAGTAAATGTTTTACTACTGGGACCTGAGGGCTGTTGTTTCCACCGTACAGTAGTTGCTACATATTAAACTATGGCTTGGAACAGTGCAGCCTATGATGTGAAATGTGGGGAAGTGCTTGCTTATTAAACTATCAGAAAAGTTATCTCTTCTACTATCTTCGTTTTATTCAAATAATAGAAAAGGGTGGGCAAGGACTCAAGAACCACATATTTAATAGACTACAACAAAGACCATTGACACTGAATTTCCCCTTAAAGCCTAAAAAAGCTGTTTCCATCAAGTTCTTTGTGAAAGTTTGGGGAGGGGGTGGGAGGGGGCAGCCAGTCATAAATAGTTCCTTGATGCTTTCATGGAATTGTAGGTTCACAATAGCTCCCCTGATCATAGAGAAACTGCAAGTACCAAAACCACCAGAGTTCACTATATACCATATCTTCTAGTCTTTGGTCTCTCCAGATGTCTGCTTCACTTCCGCTTGTGTTTTTTCCTCTGTTCCTTGCGTTGTTGTGCTCTCTGGTCCTTCTTCATCCTAGAGTCCACTACCTTGAATTGACCTCTAACTCCAGCTGGCCGCCGGACCTTGCGGCCTACACCTTTTTTGGCTACAACGTAGGTGACTTGGCGTTTCTCCTTGCCAAGTCCAGCCTTCTTGTAGAGACTGTAAAAGATGGAAGCCAGTTAAGATCTGTGCTCTAGAACTCTTACAACTTGGTGTCTTTGTGGCTGTTCTTTACCAAATTACCTTCGCAGCTGTGCCACCTTTTCTCGTTCTGAGATATCCACAGTGTTCACCACAGCTTCTGCCTTCTTCTTGGTCTGTTCCAGCTTCTTCAGCATCTGGAAGGGAGCCTCAGATGACTAATCCATCTTTCCCAGCAACTCCTAACTTCAGGCAACCACCAGCTACTTACCCTCCGTTTCTTTCTAGCCTTAGCCTCAGCTACTTTCTTGATGGGCCTTGCGTTGATTTCCCGCCAACGTTTTCGGTAATGCTCCACTTCCTTCTTGTCAATAGGTAGCTGGCGTATCCGGTGCTGCTTCTCTTCCTGCACAAACCACTCTGGGAGCTCCCCCTCATCTTCATTAAATGCATACCTGAGTAGAGAGGATACCAGGCCAGCAATCACCTGTTTCTTCCCAAGGAAGAAAACCTCCCCATAGCCCATGGAACTTCATGATGTTCTGGTCCTCACCGGTTGAATGAATTATCTATAAGGTCTCTCCTTGCCTTTTTGGAAGAGGCAATAACAGCACCTAGAGCAAGGCCTTCAGGGTCCAGAATTCGATTTTTCACTAAAGAGGGAAAGAAAAGTCAAAGCCTGATTTTCATCACTGAAACTTGCTTTGGCTTTTTTCTCTCCACTGTGTACATACTTTTTTTTTTTTTGGTTTTTAGAGACAGGGTTTCTCTGCGGCTTTGGATCCTGTCCTGGAACTAGCT
>NW_004949146.1:2820437-2821116 GCF_000317375.1 Microtus ochrogaster
GTGTACATACTTCTTACCTGGGTCCTCAATAGGCACTACCTCAAAGCCATCATCTTCCTTAGAACCACGGCTTCGCTTGATACCACGGGATCCTTTCCAACTGAAAGGAGGCAGAATTACAGTTATTCTAACACCCCTGCCGTGGTGATAAGCCACCTGGCCTTAACTTTCCATTTAAGAACCACCCAATGAAATTACACCGGCGCCTATATCCAGTCACCTTTCTTCATCCTCACTGCTGCTGCTGTCACTATCTGAGCTGTTGACTTTTTCTTCCCCTCCAGGATCAGTGATAGCCTCTGTCTCCTTAGGGACCTCCTTCTGGCACTGGGGAGGTTTCTTCTTGGTCTTGAGACTAGAAGGTGGTGGGGATGGCTCCTTCTGACAGCTCTTGTGTAGCAGTTGTGCCTGACTGATCTCCAGGGCCTCATCAGCATCATCCTCCATTCCACTGAAGCCGTCCTGTGATAGGAAAATTTCAGCAACTCTTCTCCAAGGGAATGCCAGCATCCCAGTCTCCCTGGCTCTACCTTGGAGAACCACAAGTTAGCTTGCTCTTCCTGCAGCACCGCCTTTTCTTCTAGTGGTACCAGCAATGGATTCTCTCCCTCCTCCTCTTTATTGTCATCTACTTCAGCAAACTGCAAACTGTAGACCCAAAGAAAAGTGAGGTGAGGTG
>NW_004949146.1:2821216-2822600 GCF_000317375.1 Microtus ochrogaster
CCTGAGTTCAATTCCCAGCAACCACATGGTGGCTCACAACCATTTGTAATGAGGTCTGGTGCCCTCTTCTGGCCTTCGAGCATAGACGCAGACAGAATATTGTATACATAATAAATAAATAAAAAAAGAAAAGTGAGGTGAAACTCTAGTGATTCCCCTCCCCCAGCACCCAGAGGTCTTGCTGTCTTTGCTGATGCCCATTCTGTCTTGAGAATCAGGCCGAGGGTGGCAGCACTTCCTTTGACACACAGCCCTTACCACTTCTGATCCTTCAGACTGAAATGTGTCCTGACTCCTGCCAGCTCTTCTGGATCCAAGTCACTTTCTAGAGAAGTATCATGATCCTCAGCATCTGACACATAGATGTCATCCCTTGGCAGATCAGACAGAAAAGTGTCCGCAGCCTTCATGTCTCCTTGAGTTACTTCCTCCAGCAACTGAAGTCCAATAGGAATAGATTGAAGTATTTAAAGGCAACACTGAATTTTCCCATGCCCATTAACTTTGTTCTTCCTCTGCAACATGAGTAAGAAAGAACACTGAAAAATCTTAGCACCTACACAGCAGCTATGACCTAGGAAAGCTGCTTGTCTGAAATGTCCAATTCTAGGTTCAGGGCTACATGCTGACTAGTTTAGAAATGACTCAGAAGTCGCTTAAAATACTTGAATTCACCTCTCTTCATTTTGATCCCAAGTAAAGAAGCACCAGACAGATTGCTTTCAAGTATTCTCAAAACCAAACTTATTCTGAAGGTGGACAAAGCTACTATTTAGGTATTTATCACAACATTCTGTGGATTATACTTTACCATTTTCTTAGTTATCCATAAAACTCACAGTGGATATGGTATATTCTTGTTTAGCAAATGAAACATAAACTAAGGAAAGGTACATGATTTTAATTTACATAACTCAGGTGGTGTTGGGCCTAAAAACTACTTACTTTGTTGCCTCCCATGTTATAAAGGTGATTAGAGTATTTTACCACAAAAGCTCATTTTGCGTGAGACACTTCTTTTACTATGAAAGGCTTGTTTTGAGCATTTAACAGATGCATAACCCAGCAGCCCAATACAGCTGTTTATTAGACACGGTGAGGTGAAGACAATTGTGCCCCACAGAGGAATCCAGTCTGCTGGTGACCCCGGTGATACAGCTTCAGCTACTGTAATGTGAATGTAATGGTTTCTCTGTAGCTTTGGAACCTGTCCTGGAACTAGCTCTTGTAGACCAGGCTGGCCCCGAACTCTCAGAGATCCGCCTGCCTCTACCTCCCGAGTGCTGGGATTAAAGTCATGCGCCACCACTGCCAGCTATAATGTGAACTCTTGGTCTTTTTTTTTTTTTTGCTTTTTCGAGACAGGGTTTCTCTGTGGCTTTGG
>NW_004949146.1:2822759-2843726 GCF_000317375.1 Microtus ochrogaster
CTCTAGCACATTTGTTTTTAGCATTTAAGTAACAGGGTACTCTCACTGTT
The DNA here is from genome assembly GCF_000317375.1 of Microtus ochrogaster. Lineage (NCBI taxonomy): Eukaryota > Metazoa > Chordata > Mammalia > Rodentia > Cricetidae > Microtus > Microtus ochrogaster. The sequence continues at coordinate 2,822,810 of NW_004949146.1, forward strand.
TTTTTCTCTACTATTCCCATTACCAATTTTATTGGTGAAAACAGCATCCAAACCCACTGATCGATCACTCAGTGCATTTAATCCAATGTCTCTCCATCTCCAGCCCTCCCTTACCTGCTGACCCCGGATGGTACGCAAGGAGAACATGCCTGTCTCCCCCTCATCTGCAATGGAAACCCCAGGCAGATCCATCTTCAGTTCCACACGCTCCCGCTGCTTCCTCTGCTCACGAAGCAATTTCTTTTTCTTCCTGAACAGATAAGTTTGAGGGATTTAACCTGCCTGGCTCCAAAATTTCTGTGTCTTTTTACCATCTCCATACACCATTCCTCAGGCCCCTCACCTCTTTAGTTCTGCCACCTCTTGGGCCTTCATCTCTGCCAGCGTCCGGTTAAGCTGTTCTTCCTCTTCCTCCTCTGAAGCCTGTTTTGTCTCAGCTATTGACTCGTCCTCCTCCTCTTCTTCTTCTGAGCTGAGGCTGACACACCAATCCAAAGTAAAGGTCTGCTTATTTTCCCAGACACTTGATCTAACTCCCAGCCACTCCAACCCTGGTTACTTCCTCCTCACTTGATGTCCAGTGCCTTTGCTTGCTCTTTCAACTTCTTGGCCACATATCGCCGAAGTCTTGTTCTCCAATTCAGTAGAGACCTGCCCAAGAAATAATAATCATAACTGTCTCCATCCCTGCCTCTTTAGGTCCACGTTCCAATTTTCAGGCTTCAGCCAGAAACTTAAACAGAATACTGGTTCCCAGAGTCCAACATGTTCTTCAAAGGCCTGTACCCTGACCCTTAAAGCTGTGTACCTAAGTTCCTTGCGCCCCAGCACTTTGATGTCTTGACAGCATGCTTTTACATCCTCAGTTGTAGCTGGATGCTGTGCCAACTCTTCATCATCTATTGAGATCTATGTGAGGAAAAGGCATGAAATTTCTTTCTGGCTGTGTTTCTGGGAGCTCCCTTATACCCTCAATCTGGGAACTCACTTCGCTGGCCTTGGAGAGGAAATCAACAGGATTGGCAGCTCGCAAGAAGTCAGTGACTGAGGTCCGATGATAAAGAGTGAGGTCACCCTCGGCATAGCCTTCAGCCTTAGGAAAGGGAATAAAGATGGTTAGAGAGTTCTCTCTTGGATATCAAGCGTTCCCAGTTTTAGGACCCACTTCTCAAAACAAAAAAAAATTACCTTTGGCTTCTTCTTTGTCACCAACTCAGTAACCGTTTTAGCCTGAACTTCAACCTCCTTAAAGGCAAACTTAGGATCGAAGAATTTGCTGTCAACCTTGTCAGGAGCCAGGAATCCTAAAATGTAAGATAGATCAAAGGTATGCTTTCATTAGAAAGCTGTGTCAAGAGAAAGAAGTAGTGATGTCCCACCTTGGCAGACAACAAAGATTTCTGCAGATTCATGGCGAGAGGCCTGGGGCTTTGTGGCCTGGACACGGTGGAACAGCTGCTGGAAGATCCATAGTAGGGGCTGATAGTCACGGGAACGGAAGACTTTTGTGATGAAACAACCACCACGGGCCAAAAAATCACAAGCCAAACGCAGCGCCATCAGTGTCAAGTTAGCTGTAGAGAGAGACAGTAAGAATATGCAGCTTCAGGGCATGCCACCTCTACCCTCACCTCCAAGGCCCACATTCCCTGTACCTTGTGAGTAAGCATCGTGGACCCAACTGGCCCCAACATTGGGAGCCCCATCATTGAGTACAACATCAACTTTCCAAGTCTTCAGCTCCTTCCTCAGGGCCTAATGAAAAGTAAAGAGTTTATTGTATCAGAAACAAAGGAAAGACTAACTTAGAATTCCTGGTCCAGTCATCAGTCTCGTCATTTACTAAGTGCCCACCATTGGCAACATCTTGTGTCAGGTACTAGGGATGAAACAACACTTCTGTCTTCAAGACAGAATGGTTCACTTGAAAGAACTTTACTGAAGATCTCTTGTCCTACCAATTCACAGCACAATTTCTACTAGGCATGGTGGCACATGCCTGTAATCCCAGCACTCAAGAGGCAGAAAGACTGCAAGATCAAGACCAACCTTGCTCTGTGTAAGTCTGCACTACATAGTTATAAGCTATCCTTATAAGCACACAGCAAGACCCTGTCTTAAAGGGGAAAAGAGAAAAAGGAGACTCTGATTATAAGTAAAGATGGAGATGTACACTAGGATGGTCAGGAGTCTTGTGGGGCAGGTCATGGTAAACTGGGAAGTGCTTCACCTTAGGAGATAATGATGCACATAAAGAAAGGGGCAGGAAAAAGAAACTCGTATTACCTGCCTACAGCGCTCGGTTGTGATATCTTCCTGGAGAGTTACAACATTGGGAAGAGGCTTGATTGGAACCAGGTCTACTCCTGGAAGAAGTTAGGTCAGCGTATTATAGGATGGAGGGAGGTGTAGAACAAAGTACTTCATACTTCATACCCTCAAGTACCCGAGAGTGTCACTCACCCACAATAAGACTGGATACAGGCATAAACTTGGAAGCCACCTGCAGCCTGTGAAAGGGACAGATGAAAATACCTTTCCATCCTCTGGCAATGTAATGTCTCACCCCTTTTAGGGGTACATCTTTACGCACACATTCTCAACAATCAAGCAAACTGCTTTTTTATTCGAGACAGGGTTTCTCTGTAGCTTTGGAGCCTGTCCTGGAGCTAGCTCTTGTGGATCAGGCTGATCTCGAACTCACAGAGATCAGCCTGCCTCTGCCTCCCGAGTGCTGGGATTAAAGGTGTGCACCACCAACACCCGGCACAAACTGCTTCTTGAATTCCAGCACAGGCCTGCATTCCCAGCTCCAAAGAGGGCAAGGAAATAAAATCAAAAGTTCAAGTCCATCCTGGACAACTTTTTAAAGAGTCCCTGTCTCAAGAAATGATAAAGCAGATTGAGGGTATAACTGAGAGGTAGAGTGCCTGTCTAACATAAGTCCTTGGGTTCAGCCCCAGTTGAGGAAAAAAGGAATGAAGCTGCCTTCTAAAGTTTAAGAGAGGTACATACTGTGGAATATGTCATCAGAATTATTTAATTACTGTAACGGGGATGGGTAGATCCGATTCCCACACTCAAAGCAACTCAAAGCCAGGAAGGGCCAGGAAGGTGCCATCAAGAGCAGCCCCTGACAAACGTTACCATCCTCCGGGAGCAGCACACAGGTCCAGCAAGGCACGGGCTTTCTGCAGGAACTGAAAGCGACGATTGAGCTGGATCAGTTTGAAGGCAGAGCGCGAACGATAACCTGGGTCGTAGGGAGTTAAGAGTATAAAACAATACCGTCTACGGAGGACTTTTCTAGCAGTGCTTTACGGCCTCACAACACCATCACCCCCTCTAAGGAAAAGGAGTTCAGTATTAGAAAAAGCGGACAGGCTAAGTATCGTTGACGCAGCGCGAACCCAGACTCACCAGTCTCTTTGGCCAAGTGATAGAACTTGTCTCGCCGGCTCTTGCCTACTTTGCCTTTCTTGCCCATGGTGGGATGAAGTAATATCACTCACTCTGGGGAGAAAGAAAAAGTTGAGAAGATCTTCCCAAACACTGGGTTCTGCTCCGGTTCCTCGGGTGGCGAAGAAATCACTCACCGGGCCCCGAGACTGCCCTTAATTCCACAAGGTTTTCAACCTTAAGAAGCAGCACGTGTAGGCAGCAAAAGTACTTCCGCTTCCGCTCGCGTTCCTTACGTTCCTGGCTTTGCGTTTTCCGCCATTTTGAATGTGGCCAAAATTTTTTTGTCTGCGGGCCTTACAAGTTAAAAGTGGAGCCTCAGAAGGTCGCGTACGATAACTACTGATTTAGACACCAGGAAGCAACAACCAGAAGTTCTATGCCTCTTCACTGCCTCCCAAAGCTACTGACTGCCACAGCGCCTCTCATTAGAGCCGCTATTATTGTCCCGCCACACACCCCGCCCATTGGCCCGGAACTCTTCTCTGCCAAGTCTCAGGTCCCAAGCTTCCGCCTCCGCGCCTGCGCGATAGGGTAACTTGGATGCCGGCGATCCCTGCCGAGAGAGGGAAGATGGCGCTTGATGGGCCAGAGCAGGTAAGGCTGCAGCGGTTCCGGGAAGGCGGCCACCCAAGCTGAGTGCGGAGTGCGTGTAATCTGAAGTGAGGGGTGGCTAAGAGCAAGGGGGTCGAGTGGACCAGGGATGGGTGAACCACGTCCGACTGGACCCTGCCAGGAACTGGATCTGCTGTGTCAGCGCCGCCCGGGTTGAACAGGACAGGGGTGGATAGAAACTGAATGAAGAGCTAGGCAAGCGGGAATGGCCTGGGGCCGGACCAGGACTAGGGTCCTCCGTGTTGGCTTGTCTGTAGTAGTACACCTTGGGTTTGTATAGCTCTTGCCACAGAGCAAAAGGGCTCTGTGGATAAATGGCCCCGTGAGCCTCCTAAAAGTCTTCGGAGGTAGATGGTAATTGCATTCTTTTAGTAGATTCAAAGGGGGAACGGTTAAAACCAAGAACTAAGCCTCTGAATCTGAAATTCGAACACACAGACCTCACCTATCAGATGAGATCTGAGGAAAAGGGAATGAGATGTTTTCTGGCCTTGTTTCTTAGGCCGTATGGTGAAGTGCCCTGGAAATAGTTTGGCTTAATCCCTTGGTAGTTTAGGCCCTTATTTAACAATTACACTTGTCTTCAGATGGAACTGGAAGAGGGGAAGGCAGGCAGTGGACTCCGCCAGTATTATTTGTCCAAGATTGAAGAACTCCAGGTGAGTACAGACACCAGAGGGAGCTAGTCGGAAATGTGAAGTGATGGGTGCAGATTTCCACCGCGAGTGCACTGAAGAGTTTTTTTCCTATGTTGTTTGTTTGTTTGTTTTTGGATATGTGTGTATACATGCATGCCTGTGTACGTTTATGTGCACCATATCTGTGCAGGTGCCTGTGGAGGCCAGAAGAGTGCAGTGGATCCCCTGACTTGAGTTACAGGTGCTTATGAGTTACCAGCCATGCTGAGAACTAAACCCAGGCCCTCTGGAAAAGCAGTAAGCCCCATTAACTGCTGAGCAATCTCTTCAGTTCCCTCTTTGCAGTTAGGAATTAACAAGTAATGTAAAGAATATTAATAATGCCCTGCCCTTAACACCCATCCCTTTGATTTAGTATTTGAGTAGTACTTAGGGTTTGTTTGTTTGCTTGCTTGCTGTTTAAGTTTTTCGTTTTATTTTATGTGTATGGGTGTTTTGCCTGCGTCTGTTTCTATGCCACACATGTGCCTGGCACCTGTGGAAGCCAGAAGAGGGTGTGGGATCCTCTGGAACTGGAGTTATAGGTTGTGAGCCAACATCTGGGTGCTGGGAATTAAAGCCAGGTTCTGTGTAAGAGCAGCCAGTCTTTTAACCACTGAACCACCTCTCTAGCCCTGAGTCAAATTTTAATTTAAAGAAAAAGTACCACTGAGTTGGAGTGGTAGGCATACCAGTAATGCTGGCACTCAAGAGGCTGAGGCAGGAGTAGTATTCTGAGTTTGAAGTCAAGCTGGATTACATAAAACCCTATATGGAAAACAAAAGCACTTGCCAGAGTTACGGTTAGCCAAAGGTGTAAGTGGGAATGAGAATGGGTTTGGAAAGGCACAGAGAAAATTTCTGAAGCCCAAGTGCATTTACGCCCATTCTATGTGGTTTACCTTTTCTTTTTATAGACAGTGTCTCCCTGTGTACCCTAAACTGACCCAGAACTCCCTATGTAGATCAGGGTGAACTCAAGCTCTACCTCTGCCTTCCAGGTGCTGGGGGGTTTACCGTTTTTTTTAATGCTTCTATATGTGATTTCATCACTCAGATGTGAAATAAAGCAGGATAGTAGATGCTATTGCCTATGCACAGTTTCTTCCTTTCTTTTTTTTTCTTTATTTTTTTTCTTTTTGATTTTTTGATGCAGGGTTTCTCTGTCAAGTCCTGTCTTAGAACCAGCTCTGTAGACCAGGCTGGCCTCAAACTCACAGAGATTTGCTTGCCTCTGTCTCTTGAGTGCTGGGGCCAAATGTGTGCCACCACTGCCTGACTGTTTGACTGATTTATTAAAACAGGATCTTATTGTGTAGCCCAGACTGACCCGGAACTCTTCAGCTTTCATTCTAAACCTCCTTAGTGTTGGAATTACAGGCCTGTGCCAGCCTGTCTGTCTTCTTGTTTTTCAAGCCAAGGTTCTTCTGTGTGGCTCTGGCTTTCTTGAACTCAATCTGTAGACCAGTAGACCAGGCTGGCCTTGAACTCAGAGATCCGCCTGCCTCTGCCTCCCAAGTGCTGGAATTAAAGGCGTGTGCCACCACCGCCTGGCCTATGCCTGCTTTTTTAATTCACTTTTCTAATTTTAGTTTTTGAAATTCTCACTGCATCACATATGCACACACATTTTTCCTCCTTCCAGTCCCTCCTGTACACCAGCTTGTTTTCCCTTGTTTTCTCTCAAGTTCATGGCCTTTTCTTGTTACATGTATGCACACAAATATATGTGTGTTTGTATGTATATATGTATGCACATACATACATGTGTTCCCAAATACATAAGTACAACCTGTTTAGTCTGTATGATGGTGCCTTTATGTTTGTAGTCAGTAGGTGTTAGATGACCAGTTTGGGCACAGGGGACTGTCCCTTGGGGAAGATTATTTCTCCTTTCAGCACTCCTACCTTACCCATAGTTCTTTGTCTAGGGTTGAGGCCCCATGAATGAGCTTCCTCCCTTTCCGTGTTAGCATGTTCATTGGTGTCATCATTGTTTTTCTGACTTGTTTAGGCAGCCAAGTTGATGAGACTTCATGAATGTAGCTCCTCTGGCATTCTAGGAGACACAATCTGTCAGCAAATTTTTTGTTCCTCTGGCTTTTAGAATCATTTGTCCCCCTCTTCCAAAATGATCCCCAAGCCTTAGGTGTAGGAGTTGTGTGCAGATATATAAGTTGGGACCAGGCACCACAGTCTCTTGTTCTTCACATTTTGATTGGTTGTGGTTTTCTGTAATTGTCTGCATTTGTTGCCAAGAGAAGTTTCTCTGATAAGGGGTAAGAACTACATTTATCTGTAGGTACGAGATATTCGAGTATAGTTCGGGACTGTGCTGTTCTAGTAAAATGATAGCTGTAGGCTTTTCAAGACCCATGACTTCAACAGCCCAGGGTAGTTGGCGGATTCCCCACCCCTCAACAGGCTCTAAGTCCAGTCAGAGAGCTGTTGGTCGCCACCATGGGATGCATGCCACTATTTCTGTGCTTCATAGGCACCATAGCTAAGCAGGCCTGCTGGCTGCTTTCTCCCTTGGAAGCTTGCATAATTCTTTTGGTGCCTTGAAAGCTAATCCTTGGGGAAAAGGCTTTCAGGTCAGATCCATCTCATGTGCTGTGGGTCCTGTGTTTGAAATGCATGGTGTTGTTAGCAATAGGGACTTAACTTTCCACCTCTGCGGGTGGCAACCAAGGGCAACAGCGGTCCCTATAATGTTTTGAGAGTCTTAGATAACCCTGACCAACTACTCATACCTAGTGGGGCTTTTTGTTGTTGTTGTTTTGCTCTTTTTTGTTTTATTTAAATGTACATTGGTGTGAGGGTGTCCGATTCCCTGGAACTTGAGTTACAGACAGTTGAGCTGCCATGTGGGTGCTGGGAATCAAACCCGGGTTCTCTGAAGAGCAGCCAGAGCTCTTAACCACCTAGCTATCTCTCCAGCCCTCTGGTGGGATTTTAACTAATTAGTCTGTGGCCCTTGAGTGGAACATTGACAACCCAGGTGGGGAAATTTCATTTAAACTATATGTGTATTAGTATATATAGATTTATATGTATTATATATTATTTTATGTAGATAATGATTCCTTGATGACTTTTTCCAGACATCCTCCTATATGTTTCTTTTCCCTTTCTGATTAAAGCCTCCTGTTTCCCATTTCCCCCTTCAAACCACTTCTATCCCTCTCTGTTACACACACACACACACACACACACACCCATAGTCCCTTTTTCCTTTCCTGGTTCTTGCAGCCACTCCAGGTTGTGTCCACGCATCTGAAGACTTGCAGTTAAGAACTAATTTACTTTTAACTGGCAGCAGAACTCGGGCTTCCTTCTCACCTGAGGGTCTGCACCATGCCATGTTCCCTCTTCAGAAGCCACTCCGTGAGAAGCTATAATCTTTTTCCATTTGATCCCGTTATTCCTGGACCAGTAGTGGACTAGAAGCCTTCTGTGATAGCTACCTGTGGCTCCTTAGGAAACCTTGGCAGAGAGGACAGGGTCCTCAAATACCTGAGTTCTGAAGCAGCAGCTCAAGCCTACCTGTAAATGTCTCAGCCAAGATACAGTTTCCTACGTGCTATTATTGCCTTTGAGTAATGGGATTTGTCTCTTGTCCTCCACAGTTGATTGTGAATGATAAGAGCCAGAATCTCCGGAGACTGCAGGCCCAGAGGAATGAGCTCAATGCAAAAGGTGAGAGGAGAAGGTGGAAAGCGTCATGTGTTGTTGAGGCAAGATCTGGTGTTCCCAGCCTTCCATCTTCTGCAATGCTCTTGGTCTCCTCTCAGCCAAAGTGAGCTCTCCCCTGTTCTTATGTAGTTGTTTCCCTGCGCACCTCTTCAAATATCCACTGTAAACCCCTTTCAGGACCTAAGTTTTTTCTTCCAAATGGTAAAACAGTCTTTAGTTTATGCAGACTAGACTGAGTACAAAGGAGGTGCCAAATGAGAAGCTGGATGACTGGCAGTTTTTATGGTTGTGTTTTGTTTGGTTTGGTTTTTTTCTATTTAGTTCGACTGTTGCGGGAGGAGCTGCAGCTGCTGCAGGAACAGGGCTCCTATGTTGGAGAAGTAGTTCGGGCCATGGATAAGAAAAAAGTGTTGGTCAAGGTAAAACATGACCCCAAAGACCAGCTCATTGTGTTCCCACTCTTTGTGTGTGGCCTTGGCTCATGTTACAGAAGGTTCCTGTGTTATCCCTGGTTGGGGGTGATGTGCTGACTGTTGAGGAAAATCATGAACCCTTTTTATTCAGGTCCATCCTGAGGGTAAATTTGTAGTCGATGTGGACAAGAACATTGACATCAATGATGTAAGTGCAGCTGGTGATGAGGGGGAGCGGCACTGCCACGCTGCATCCTGAGACTCCCTCTGCCCTTCATCCAGGTGACGCCCAACTGCCGGGTTGCTCTGAGGAATGACAGCTACACTCTGCATAAGATCCTACCTAATAAGGTGGACCCTCTGGTGTCACTAATGATGGTGGAAAAGGTGCCGGACTCAACTTATGAGATGATTGGTGGGCTGGACAAGCAGATCAAAGAGATCAAAGAAGTGATCGAGCTGCCTGTGAAGCACCCTGAGCTCTTTGAAGCACTGGGCATTGCACAGCCAAAGGTAAACGTCAGACTTTCCTGGAGGCGGCTGTTTCTCCTTCCTCAGACTAGACCTCCTGAAGAACAGCAACAGGAGATTTCCAGAGCACTAAGCTAGCTTGAATACAGTCCAGAAGGACATTGATCTCCGTTTTAAAATCCCTCCCCTCGAGCAAGGGATCCAGCACAAGGCCCTCATTTATAAAAGGTGTATATTCGATAAATGAAAGGGGTTGGCTTTTTTTTCCCCTAAGTGTGATGTATCTGTCCCCCTCCAGGGAGTGCTACTGTATGGACCCCCAGGCACTGGGAAGACATTGTTGGCCCGTGCTGTGGCTCATCATACGGACTGTACTTTTATTCGTGTCTCTGGCTCTGAGCTGGTACAGAAATTTATCGGGGAAGGTAACCGTGGCTAAGAATGTGACTGTTGAGTGAAAGGGGAGAGGGTGGGTACGCATTAGCTCCTAATGCCAGGTTGGCCTTCGCACAGGGGCAAGAATGGTGAGGGAGCTGTTTGTCATGGCGCGAGAACATGCTCCATCTATCATCTTCATGGACGAGATTGACTCTATTGGCTCCTCACGGCTGGAGGGAGGCTCTGGAGGGGACAGTGAAGTGCAGCGCACAATGCTGGAGCTGCTCAACCAGCTGGATGGCTTTGAGGCTACCAAGAATATCAAGGTGAGGTGGCAGAGGCTTTCCGAAAAGCCAGGTAAAAGTGTGGAGTTGGCACACAGGCCCAAGAGTTGTTTGGCTGATTCCGCCCCTTCTTTTCCCAGGTTATCATGGCAACTAATAGGATTGATATCCTGGACTCTGCCTTGCTTCGTCCTGGGAGGATTGACAGAAAAATTGAATTCCCACCTCCCAATGAGGAGGTCTGTGGTAGATGGTGCTGGAGGAGCTCTGGCTATGGAGATAGGGTGCAGGGCTTAGGGCTTTCTTCTTTTATCCCTAGGCCCGGCTGGACATTTTGAAAATCCACTCTCGGAAAATGAACTTGACCAGGGGGATCAACCTGAGAAAAATTGCTGAACTGATGCCAGGAGCTTCAGGGGCTGAAGTGAAGGTAACTGGAAGCTTCAGGGAAGCAGGGCAGTGCAGGGCTTCAGGGAAGGAGTAGAGCCAACTCAGGGCTCAGAGAGCCCAGCAGCAGGGCCACAGCTTCTCTTCCCTGCTTAGGGTGTGTGCACAGAAGCCGGCATGTATGCTCTGCGGGAACGGCGTGTCCACGTCACTCAGGAGGACTTTGAGATGGCTGTGGCCAAGGTATGTGCTTCCACCTTCTTTGCTGCGGTGGCTCTGGACCATAGGTTCAGCTCATGTTTACACAGCTCATAAAGCCCCACTCACACACGTATATTCACTTTCTTCTCCCTCCCTCTCCAGGTCATGCAAAAGGACAGTGAGAAAAATATGTCCATCAAGAAGCTATGGAAGTGAGGGTTTATCCTCTGGGTGCATCCCTCAAATAAAGGTCTGTGTGATACACTCTCTAGAACTCTAGTCTGTTACTAAGTGACTGCACTGTTCAATGACCAGGTCTGGGTACCACCAATAAACAAAAGGATTTATTTGGAATTTTCCAAGTTTGCCAGAAATGGCATTTGCCAAGCCTTAGGCCCACCCTCTCTTAAGACCAAGTACAAAGGATAAAAACAATCCGCCCAGCTTTCTCCTTCCTCTCCAGCACGCACACACCCCTACTTTAGCTGGGTTAGAGAACTGGCACATTCCCTCCCTCTGGGAGACTCCACCTCCCCCCTGCACAAGCAGCTGGGGGTGGGTAGCCTCATGGCATCCCAGGAGATGATGGCGGCTGTAGCCGCTTGCATAGATTAAGAAAAGAAAATAAGGAGACACCAAGTAGGGCTCCCTGAAAAACCCCCGTTACCTCTGTACAAAAAAAAAAGTGGCTCCCACATAGAAAAAACCTGCTCCCCAAATAGTGCAAATACCCAAAGAAAAGGACAAACCAGCAGCAAGGCTGGGCTTGTAGGAATGGCAAAGAACTTTGGTTGAGAAAGGCCAGGAAGAGTCTTAGGTTGGGCCTCCTCTTCCTTGTGCAGCGCCCCAAAGCCAGCTGACACTGGCCCTTGGGTGGAGCCTGTAAACATGCAAACCCAGCAGCCTTTGGTTCGGAAATGTCTGTTACAAAGTTAAAGCACAACCTCCAGCAGTCCATGGGCCTGCCTGCAGGGGCTGAGGCGGCATCTTAGGAACCCGACCAAGCCAATGCTAAAGGTAAGGAATAAGGCTTTGGGGACCAAGCGATGAGGAATCCTAGCACTACATTTATGAAACTAGCTGGGGAGTAGAGGGTGACAGGAGACACCTCACTCCATCCTACATGTCTGCAGCCCCAGCCAAAACCAAGAGGATGGTCTCCTGCCAGGTTCCAGGGCTGGGAAGGAAGGAAGCAATCCCTGAGCAGTTAGGTCAGGCGAATTCCCAGCACCTGTTCCAGTTCCTGCCTTCGCTGCTGCACCTGAAGAAGAGAAAGCATGGCTCAGGCTTCAGCTTCTCAAAGAAAGAAGGCAAAAGTGGCAGAACCTCACCTTAGCAAAGATGTGCCTCCCAACTGCTTCCTGAGCCCAGGGCTGGTGGTAGAAAGCAGCTCGTCTCTCCTCCTCAGGATTCCCAATCACATCCGTGATGATCTGTAAGGGGCAAGGATAAGTAAGGTGTGGCATAATTCCCAGCCTGCTCTGGGACCAGAATAGTGCTTGGGGTGAAAAAGTCACCCAGTGTGTTAGGTGAGACCACCTTCAAAAAAGGAGGACTATACCTTGAGGTCTCGGCGTTGGGAACGGAGCCATTCTTGGATGAAGTCCTGGGGGTCAGTGCTAAAGCTAAGCATGAAGTCCCTCTGGGTCTTCAGCTGGTTGATGGATTCAATAGTCTCATGGATCTGGAGAAGAGGTGCAAGTGTCAAATTGTACAAATTGTACTCCAGCCCTGGAGACTGCTCTTAGATCTAGGTCCAGAGGTGCCTGTCCTCGGTGTGCTATGTGGAAATGACAGATCAGCTCACCCTCACTCTGGCCTCAGCAGCTGTGGAGACAAAGGACTAACCTTGACGTCAAGAGAGGCAATCTCCTGCTGGTTGGTGGTGGAGGCCAGAAAGTTGCTCATCTGGGCCTTCAGTGGGTCATCCACCTCCACATCAATGTCGTAGCAGGCTGTCTTCTTCTGGTCATTAGGATCCACGCTGCAGGCAGCAAAGGAACGGAAATGGAAACATGTACATGCCAACCACCAAGCCTTCTATGAGTAAAGTTTGAGGCTGAATTCTGTTTTCAAAGAGCCATCATCCCATTTCTCTTCTGTTTACCTAATGACATGATTGATAACAATGGGGTCTGGATGCTGCAGCAATCCAGCCAGCTTCATGGGAATCTCAGAGAAACGGAGTCGGCCACAACTGAAGATCTGGAAAGAGCATCAAAGGCATGGTGATACGTGAGGGCACGGGGGAGTAGCCTATTCTAGGGCCAGTAGACTGCAGTCAAAAGCTGACTAAGCACTTGCCCACTAGGGTTCCAAAACAGAAGAGCCAGGGGTTAAGAGAACAAGAAGGTGGACGCAGCTGACCTGGCGGAAGTAACGATTGCAGTTGATGTACTCCCGCTCGTGTCCGTCCTGCAGCTGGTTGTGTTTGATGTAAAGCCACAGCGCTTGCATGATGGCAGCCCTCGTCTGTGTGTGCACTCCCAGTAGCCTTGCCAGTCGGGGGTCCAGTTTATACTGAGGAGGCTGGGGACAGACAGGAATAAAGAAAGGTTCTTGTGCAGAGACAGAACAGAAAGGAGTCAGAATTGTGGCTCTCAGCCTTCCTAATGCTGCAACCCTTTAATACAGTTCCTCACCATAAAATTATTTTCATTGCTACTTCATACCATAATTGTTACTGTTATGAATTCTAGTGTAAATATCTGTGTTCCAGCGGTCTTAGGCAACCCCTGTGAAAGGGTTGTTCGACCCCCCAAAGGGGTCATGACCCAGATTGAAAACCACTGGGTTAGAGGAACCTGCTCCCCTCCCCTGCATGAATCCCTGTGCCTCTCCACGTGACCCTGGCATCTGTCACCTGATGATCCAGCATGAGCAGGAGGGTGCACTTGACATTGAGGTCTCCTGGTCGTTTCACTTGAAAGCCATCTGTTTCTTGGGTGGTGGGCATCCGATGCCACTGTCAGAGAAGAGGGGTGCAGAGCTTATCATTAACGTTACTCAGCCAGCACAATAACTTTATGCTCTGTATCCCCTGGCAGCTCATGTCCCTCCCAGGCTCTAGGACCATTCTCACCTCCACCAGGTGGTTGTCAGGCCCGTACAGCTCCTTGTCCAGCTCGATGACAAGGCTCTTGAAGAAAGATGAGAACTTCCTCTTCTGTTTGCTGGGCTGGGAATGGAAAGAGCTGTGAGATGGGTGTGCTCCGAATTGCTAATCAAAAGGGAAGACAGTTCAGTCCTGGAGCTCAAGGCAGTGGTAGGGAAAAGGCTCTCCATTAACCCCATACCAACCAGTGACTGAGGAAATCCAAGACACTCGACTGCCATCTACAGGAAAGCAGTAATAACTACAGATGTTCATCAAGCTCTGTGATGGAGCACTTGCCTGGTATGTGTGCAGTCCAGGGTTTGATCCCCAGCATAGAAACAACAACCCTAGCAACAACTCTAAGCTCTAACTGGATACAGATGTGCCCTTCCTAGGGATATTAGGATTTCTTAAAGAGTACTCATGTCCGCCCACAGTCTAAAGTCACACCCACCTTCTCCCCTCCCAACACCTCCTTTCCCAACTCACATCATCCAGAAGTTTTCCCTCCACTCGAAGCTCCCAGGAAGCCACCTTGTCTGCTGCTGGGGTTCCCCCGGGGGTCCCTGCAGTTCCTGCATTATCACCATCTGTCTTGCTGGGGCTGAATGTATTGGAAATATAGATCCGAAGTTTTCGTTTTTGCTGAAGAGGAAGAACAATGAGCTAGAGGTGGACAGATGTGCTGGAAGCCCTATCATGTTTTCTTAGAAATAATAACCCTTGGAAATTGGTAGTAGTGGTGTTAGCCTTCAAGAAACTCAACTTTGGGGGCAAGGGGAGACACACTGGTGAATTACTGACGGTGCCAACACCACAGCTACATACAACACGATACCAGGCAAATCAGACGCCTCTGGAGCCAAGGACATGGCTTAATACAGCAACATATGAGATTAGCATATGTGAGGTTGTAGGTTCTAAACCCCCACCCCCATTTAAACACCCACTACAGTCCTTTAATACCTTAGTCTCCTAGAAAGCCTCTACCGTTCAGGGGACTGCTCTAGATAATTAAAGAACAAAGAAAGAAAGACAAGGAAGCTTCTTTAGGGATGGGATGTGAAAAGATAGCTACTCTGTCTACTCTCGGGTAGCTCTTGTGACCCGGAGCTGTGAGATTTACATTCTGAATCATCAGCCACATACATACATACATATACAGACATGTATACATACATAGTTGAAACAATTCTCATGCAATGGTTAAGTACTCACTACTGTGAATTATTTTTCTATTTGCTAGTATTCTATATTTAAAACACAGTGGTGGGCACAATGCTTGTGATCTCAGAGCACTCACAAGGCAAAGGCAGGACTGAGTTAGTGGCCATACATAGCAAGGTATCATTTGAAAACATACTAAATTGAGCTGTGCTCTACTGGGGGACAGCTCCCTGCTGTGGGAAGTACTGCTCTAGCCTAAGCAGATGAGCCCTGCTCATCCCTGGAAAGCAAGGCCAGGGAAGAAAAACAGAGTTTGAGAAGACTTAGGGTAGCATATACCGTCAGAGGCTTTTTGATAGCTTCTTGGATCTCCATTCGCTTGCGAGCAATGGTCTGGTCCAGCTTCCTCTCAAAAGCTAAGAGATCCATGTATGCCTGAGACTCTGGGACAAGCTCCCGGATCTGCAGATTGAGAAATGCAATGGCTTGCTTCAACCAGCTCTAGTTCTACCATCCTCCCTTGCTTCCCTCTTCCAGGATTGGGGAAGATAGCCTTCAATCCTGGCCAACCAGAGCTGGGCAGGCCTCCTAAGCACTCACTCGCTGAGGTAGAACCTTATCTGCCATCTTCCTCCTCTTTAACCTAGTAGGAAACAGAAGCCCATTTAAGAGGGTAATAGTCCAAACTCCCTGTCTTCAAAACCCTCTCCCAAATCACCGAGAGTCTCCTTGGGGTCAAGGTAGAGGGAACCTGTTAGCAACAGTGATGAGCTAGAAAGGCATGAGAAAGTCTTACCCTCGGCGCTGGGCAGGCATGGGGGGCTGGGCCTGAGGCACAAGCAGGCGTTTTCGGAATGGATCCATCATGGTAGGTGGCATGCCAGGTCGAAGTGGTGCAGCTGTGCCAAATGGGGAGCCAGCTGGAGGTCCCACCTGCAAGCCAGCCATGGGCATTCTGCTTCCTGGTGACATGCCAGGTCGCTGGGTAAAGTGGGGCAATGGAGGTACACAAGTCAGTGGCAGAGCCCTACGAGGTCCATAGCCCATACCCTCCATCTCTCTCGCACATGGGGAGACCTGCTAAAGACCAGGAACAAAGGGGAACAGGCGCCTGAGCCCAGCGTGTAAACCACACCTGCCCCGCCCCTGCAACAGCCCTGGCAGCCGTGCCAACAAATGAGGCAGCCAGAGTCCATGGGTGGGAGGGAAGCACCATTTGCAGAAAGAAGGGCCAGGGGAATTTTAGGACTTATCACCACCTTTCCAGCTTCAATATGCAATGTCCTGCCCCCTGGGATGAGAAGAGCCAGCTCTGAGTTATTTATAGAGACTAGATGCCCCACAACATTCTCGCTCTTCCGTTCCCCATCCTGAAGGAAAAACACTACTTGGGTGATCAGGGGCAATGCATAGCAACATAGGGGAATACAGGGGGATACAAACAGTCTGATGGGGACATGCCTAGTGGCATGGCAGGGGAAAAAGGCAGCTGGTGGGATATCAAGCCGTAAGACAGGCAGCACCCCAGGTGAGCAAGTACAATAGGATGGCTTGGCCATGTCACAACATGTAGGGATGGCCCCAGGAGAGTACAAACACCATCTGGTCACCATATGGCCCCTACCACAACCCGGACCTGAGATCCCACCCCCCCGGCTTCTCTCTCACACTCTTCCCTTCTGCCATGCCCCTACATCTATGTCAAAAGACCCCCCAAAAGGAAGTTCTGGTTCTTGGGTGGCTTCTGGGAATGAGGGCAGCAGACACCTGGACTCTACCAGTGGTCTCGGCACCACCTGGAAGCCAGGCTGCTCCTGGTTCAACTTAACCCTAACCACCCAAAGCTTCAGAATAAGATTGTCCTGGGATGCAAGGAGTAGAATAAGGGTCACCAGCAACAATCTGGGTGACATAAGTAGCTTCTTGGTTTCTCATTTAAAGCCCAGTTCTCTAACATTTCTGGGAGCCCTCCACCTCCCAACTCCATTCACAGGGCTGCTGCCTGAAAGGCCTGTTTGGCAGCTCTGCCTTGCACACACTGTCCCTGGCAGCTTCACAGGGCTGGCCCCAGGGCCCAGGTTATGCAATCAATCAGTACAACCAGACAACCAGGCCAGCCTGGGTGGAGATTCACACCAAGTTAAAGAACACCCACCCCTCAGCATCCTGTTGATGAGTTTTGGCAATTTCTTTATCCAGAACTAAACCCATGTTCCCAACAACAGAAGGTCAGATTCATGACCACTAGCAGAAATGAAGGGAAAGAAACACGACCCAGAGACAAAGGGAAGAGCACAGGAGCAGGGTGACAGGGAAGCATGTGGCAATTGAGGAGTTAAAAGTGGGAGACCCTGGGGCCTCAGGAGTCCTGCCACAAGTCTCTCCTCATCAGGAAGAAATTCATCAAAGCTGTTGAAAGGCAAAAAGACAGGCTATTTCTCTGTCCTAATAAGCCAGAGCCAGAAATTATAGAAGGGGGATGGAAAAAAAATACCCAGGATAACCACAGCTGTTAGACCCCCACCATCATACAAGACTTGAGGTTTTCCTAGCGTAATTGCAGATATAAGCTGAGGTGCTCCAGTCCCCCAAGAAGCTCTCCACTGAAGTTCATAAATCCTGCAGTACTCCTGAGCCCTCCGGGAAACCCCAAGATGAGGCAGCCCAGGCAGGCCTAGAATAGGCTTCACCCAGACATCTGCTCCAGACTTCTGGGGCTCGGGCTTCAGGCCTCCAGCTCACCCAGGGCCTCGGGGGAAGGCTGCTCACAATTCAAGTCCCAGTTCCCCTTTGCCAAGCTCTACACCTGGGCTTTGAAGAGCCAGAAACTCCTCCCACTTAAAAACTCAGGGTTAGAAAACAAGAAAGTCACAGCCACAGAGTCTCAGCCTTTCTGCCTACCCACCCCACTAGTGGTGGGTGAGCCTGGTTGAGTCCCCTAGTCCCCAGAATGCAGTAACTTCTTCTACTTGGTCAAACACCCCACATTCCAGACTTGATCCTATAACCACCGAAGAAGGCAAGGCCTGGTTCTGCCATCTCTGGGCTAGGAATCTAGGGCGCAAGGAAGCATGCTCTGCTCTGACCCAAAGCCTGTTAGCCCTGATCTTCCGGATGGCTGTCTGGGCCTAAGAGCCTCATCTGGAGAACGTACCCTGACCCTATGAACAGAACCCAGCAATAATGCACAGTAGGTTCTTTGTTTTTTTTTATTGTGGTGTTAAGCCCTTCAGCTGACTGTACTTCCAAACTAGAATAACGCTCTAGAGGTAGCTGGGCCATTACTTTTATTTTGACAAGCTCCCAAATATGCCCTGCTTGGGCATGCAAATTCCTGCTCTTCCTGCTCTAACCAGGAGGAAACCCTTTGTCCTCAGACCACAAGCCCTTTAGGAAGCTAGATACCTGGACATGGAAAGAAGCAAGCAGAAAAAAAAATTTTAAAAAGAAGTAAGCAGTGTTAACTGGGTTCTCCTTACCCCCTCTTTCCCCTGCCCTTTCCCAGAGAAAGATGAGGAGGAAGAAGTTGAGAAAAAGAAGATGATGATGTCAACCTGGTTGGTGTGGGATGCCCAGTCAAGGCCATCTTCTTCCTCACACCTAGAAGCCACAGCTCTCCATCTGGCCTCAGCATCGGCCCAGGGCCACTCTCTACAAAATATGGAGGAATCCACCTTCCCATGTCATAAGGGTCTTTCCCAAGGGCACATTTTCTATCGGCTGTGTGCCAAGGAAACTGGTCTGCATACTGAGCTTTGGGACAGCCAAGACTTCATAGAGAGAGGGTTAAAAAAGCAAGCACACAGATCTCCGCTAGTGCCTAGAGAAAAGGAATCTTCCACATCAGTTCCAAGCAAGCAGAGGTAAGGGCTAGAATAACTGATTTGGGACTCATCAGTGATCCTAGGCCCATGAATCTCCAAAGAGAGCAACACGGAGAAGATAAACTCCAGCTAGTATCCTTGGGACCAAGTCTATCTCTGGCCATACCCGAAATGAAGAGGAAGGGGTTTTGGCACTATTCCCACCCCATCCCTGGCTAGTTATCTCCTTAGAAATTTGGTTCCTGGTGGAATATGCACTCTACGAGGACCTATTTCTGAGGCTTCTACCTCGAGACACCAGCAGAGGACAGAGTAAGCTAAGGTGCACACAGGCTGAGATGCATATGGCCTTATCAAGAACACGGAGAATAAGTAACGGAGTGGTTGGGTGTGGTAGTGCCTGGCTGTAATACCTTGAGAGGCAGAAAGAGTTCAAGGCCAGCTTTTTGGCTACACAGAAGCCTGGGCTGCAGGAGACCCTGCATTAAAAAACAAAGGACAAAAGTGACAAGGATGTGGGAAAAGGACAGACACAATCCCCAGGCACTCTGGAAAAGGGGTGTAGCTCACTAATACAGCAAGTGTCTGCCAAGTGCAAAGCCCTGCCTCAGTACCACGCTCAGCACCAAAATGCAAAAGCAAACCATAAAGTCCTCAAACTTTCTGGAGCAACTTGCAGAGCATTGGGGAAGGAAGCGCCCCACATGCAGGGTCAAGCTAAGTCCCCAGTGCACTGGCCACAGAACCTTGTTCCATGCTCCTTAGTGGCCTTTGAAGCTGCAACCTGAGACTGCTCTCTTCCAAGTCAGAAGGGTCAGGGCAGCACCCTCTGAAGCAGCCGCTGCCGACTCCTGCAGCACCAGAGCCCCAAGACTCCAAAAGCCTCTCTGCTCCTCCAAACTTAACCGGATACTGACACTAAGAAGAAAGTCCAGGACAGAGCGTATCTAGAATATTCTGTTGCGGGAACTGGGCCTTTTTCAGACCTGGCCGCCGCCGTCTCTCGTCTAACCTGGAGTCATCTAGGGCCCCTCTCCTTAGTCCCCCATGTCGTAGGAAGCCAGGCTTCCTTCCTCCTCAGCCAGCAGCTGGGAGCCATCTCAAGACACACTAACGCTCTGCCAGTTCCCAACTAAGAAAAAAAAAAAAAAAAAGAGCCGAGGCAGAGTCGCAAGAGACCGAAGCCAAAGAAAGGAAGGATAACCCTGTTTTCTCAGTAAAGAGACCGAAGCCAAAGAAAGGAAGGATAACCCTGTTTTCTCAGTAACGACCCTGTTCCCTAATTTTCTCACCACATCTCGGGTCACCCCCTAGCCCCGACTCTGGGATCTGCCTTGGACTTTTCCACGAAGCCGTGTGCTAAGAAGCCCCGGGACTCTTCTAACTGCTCAAGCCTGTGCAGGGACTGCTCCTGCCCTGACCTGAGGCCCGGGGAGACCGAACAGGCGCCCTCGCGCCGGCGCCCGCCAGCCTTCCTCACCTGGTACTGCGCCGCGGGGCCCGCGGGGCCCATGGGGCGGAAGGCGGCGGCTCCCGGGACCCCCATGCCTCCAGAAGGCCCCGGGCCTCGGAGAGCCGGGTTGGGCAGCATTCCGGGTCCCGCAGGAGGAGGCGGCGCACCAAGGGCCGCGGCAACGGCGCCGCCGCCGGGGCTCAGCGGGGGCAACGGGAACCCGCCCGCGCCACGGCCCGACATCGCTCTGTCCCGTCCCGCGGTGCAGCGATCCGGACTCCGGGCTGTGAGTGTTAAGTCCGCTCCGCGAGCTGTGTTCCGCGATCCGGGACTTTCCGATTTTATGGCCGGGTTCCGGGATTTTCTATTCCAAGTTCGCCAAGTTCTTCACGGACCAGCTTTAGGAGCCGCTGCCCCTCGGGCTCCGCTCCTGTCGGGGTGACTCCAGATCCGGGATGTGCTGCCAGCCCGCCAGCCTCTCCCGGCCCCCGGAGGTTTGACCGCCCGAGTCCAGTTACCCAGAGGCGGTAACGAACGCCCAGCCCCGCCCCGCCCGGGCCTGCCATAGGCCCGCCCCCTCCCGGCAGCCCAATCGGGAATACCTCTTTAAATCCCGCCCCTCGCGAGACCCGCCTCATCAGGCACTCTTCATAGCAGCCGGCTCTAAAGCCCCGCCCTTTGGGACCGCCTTTTCCCCCCCAGGAGGAGCGGGAGCGGAAGCTGCATGCGGAAGCGCTGAGAGAGGCTCGGGGTCAGAGTTCAAAGGTCACACTCGTAGCCCACCCCACCCTCCCA
>NW_004949146.1:2843826-2852537 GCF_000317375.1 Microtus ochrogaster
CCTCCCACCCACCCCCACCCCCGCAAGTAGTAGTAGTTTGCTCCTTGCTCCGCAGTGTGGCTGCCTCCGTGAGATACCCGGTATACCCCTCCGAAACAGTTCTGGCGTTTTCAACCTTAAAAACAAGAGATCTGGGGCGGAATACCCGCCATCAATTTTTGTTTGTTTGTTTGTTTTTGTTGTTGTTGTTTTTCGGGACAGGGTGTCTGTAGCTTTGGAGCCTGTCCCAGAACTAGCTCTTGTAGACCAGGTTGGCCTCGAACTCACAGAGATCCGCCAGCCTCTGCCTTCCGACTGCTGGGATTAAAGGCGTGCGCCACCACCCGCCTGGCTTTTAAAGAGCACATCCCAGAGTCTGAGGATGTAAGCCAGATAGGATATAGGGTGTTTACTCTCCATCACATCACCAGTACCCCCTACCCCCAGAAACTTACATTGGTTGCTCAGCGCTGCCAGGGACATGAGTGGCCCCCATTTGTGACCCAGCTGGGTAAATGACTTGCCCAGCT
The DNA here is from genome assembly GCF_000317375.1 of Microtus ochrogaster. Lineage (NCBI taxonomy): Eukaryota > Metazoa > Chordata > Mammalia > Rodentia > Cricetidae > Microtus > Microtus ochrogaster. Next base: position 2,844,336 of record NW_004949146.1, read on the forward strand.
CAGAATTCTGTTTTATTTTGTTTTTCGAGACAAGAGTTTCTCTGGGTAACAGCCCTAGCTGTCCTGGAACTCACTCTGTAGATCAGATTGACCTCAAACTCACAGAAATTTGCCTGTCTCTGCCTCCCGAGTGCTGGTATTAAAGGCGTGCGCCCACCACCACTGCCCAGTCAGTACTCTTAATGGCAGAGCTCTCTCCCCAGCCCTTCTAGCAAGATCTTCAAGGGGGCGATGACTAGCCCACACTTTTAAGTAGGCTGGAGAGAGGCTTTTTTATGCTAAATCCTCCGACTCGTGTTTTTATCCCCAACCAAATGATTGCTTCCTTGCTTATACTAACAGCTCCAGTCCACGGCAGTCTTCTGTCGTTTTTCAGAAGCTGGCTTCACTCTGTACCTCGTCACATCTCTTTCTGTTATTTTGAGATAGAGTACTACTATATAGCCTTGTAGCCTGGAACTCCCTATGTGGACCAGGCTGTGAATCAGATAACACACATGAAACAGTGTTATCCAGCCACTAAAAAAGGATGCGGTAGGGCCGGAAAAATAGCTCAGAAGTTAAGGCTGCTTTCTGTTTGTATTATATTTTCCTATTGCTGTGACAACATGTGGTGACCAATACAACTTATAAAAGAAAGCATTTGAGCCGGGCAGTGGTGGCGCACGCCTTTAATCCCAGCACTCGGGAGGCAGAGGCAGAACTCTGTGAGTTCGAGAGACCAGCCTGGTCTACAAGAGCTAGTTCCAGGACAGGCTCCAAAACCACAGAGAAACCCTGTCTCGAAAAACCAAAAAAAAAAAAAAAAAAAAAAAAAGAAAGCATTTGACTTGCCTTATGGTTTCAGAGTCCGTGATAGTGGGGAAAAGGCATGGTGGCAGGAACAGCTCACATTTGAGCCAAAAGTAGGTAGAGAGGCACACTGGGCATGGTTGGAACCTTTAAACCTGAAAGCTCACTCCAGTGTCACACCTCCTTCAATAAGGTCACACCTCCTAATTCTTCCCAAACAGTTATTTCAATTGAGAACCAAGGATTCAAGCATTAAAAAATCTGGCTGGAGAGATGGCTCGGTGGTTAAAAGCACTGGCTGCTCTTTTAGAGGACCCAGGTTGGGTTCCCAGTATCTGCATGGTGGCTCACAATCTTCTATAACTCCAGCCCCAAAAGCTCTGACACACATACGTGGTATGCTCATATACACACAGATGAAACATTCATACACATAAAACAAATAAGTTTTAAACCCACAGAACTATATAATGCACAGAATTTCAGTGTAAACTACACCTTAACCATAACGCATGAATACTGCTTCATAAATTGTAACAACTAGACAACACCAATAAAGGATGGTCATAATTGGAAAATTGGAAGGAATAGGAAACTCTCTGTTCTGCACATCTAAAGCTGTTTTTTTTTTTTTTTCTAAAAAAGTCTAAAAGCAGAGGGGAAAGGAAGCAATGAGTCTCATGGCTACAGGCAGTTCAGAGCACTCTTACAATCTCTTGACATCAGAGTCTGGGGCACAAGTCTACCATCTGTTCTCCCATACAAGGTAGAAACTGGGCATCACTGTGGTTCGTCCCTGCTCACGTCTCAGAGCTCCAAAGGTGGAGGAATCCGTACCCAGAGCTACTGGGGTAATTAACAAAAGCCCGTGACTGCAGGGGCGCAACCGTGCAGGGACCTCTACTTCCTCTGGCTTCCATTCTGTCCTAAATACCCTTGCTGTCTGGATTGCTATCTCTAGCCCTCTTTTGTTACTGTATCTAGACACACTCACCCCCTCATCCCTTCAATGACCCTAAATCTCTACCTCCAACCCCCAGCCCTCCTCAGGGCTTCTGATCCATATCTCCAGCCCCCAACAGACACTCAAAAAGCCACTTAAGCCCACGTGCTCAGAATCAGTGTTTCGCTGTCATATTGGCCACCTCTCATCTGTGTCTGCCTGGTGAAGAGCACAAGGACACGGAGAGACGCCAGGCGCATTCTGCTGGCTAGTGACCGCTAAGGATGTAACCCAAGTAACTGAGCAGACACAAAGACTACAACCAGGAAAGCCTGGGGCACCTACACCCTTGCCACCTGCAATCATCTTCCACTCCTCCCCCTCCACCGCCATCCTGTGTTACTGAGTTCTGTGTTTCACCAAATCTTTTTTGGATCCTTAGCGTGTCTTCCTTCCCATTCAACTGTTCCACCCCTCCCATTGATTATCCTACCCAATCCTCCCTGGCATCCCCCTTACCCCCAGACATCAAACCAGAGCACTTCCTTCCACTAACCCAGGTGCTCTCACTTGTCTTCAGCAGGGAACCTCAAAATGTGTTTCTCTGGCTTTCTCAGCAATGGCTCAGGAGCTTTGAGCTGAATTTGGGATAGGAGAGTGGGGTGCTTTCCTCCTTCCCTTGCACCCCTACTTTGCAAGCAACTCTGCCTTGCTGTGTGTACTGAGTGACCACAGGGTTTCCTGTAAAGGGCACACGGTTCTAGACTGTCTAAAAGCCACTACCTTAAGGAAGAGCCTGTCTCAATGGCTTAGTGTGGCGTGGTTGACTTTACTGTCTGTCCACAAGTAGCTAGCTTTATTTTCTACCAACTGCCCAAGTATCCTCCTATCAGGTCACGCGCAGCTCACCTTTCCTGAACACACCTCATTTTTTACTTCTCATAGCTGAGGTTTCCTTTCGTCTACAATTCAGTAGAAACTGTAGCTCCTCAAAGAGAGGCTTTGGGCCTGCCATACCCCTCTAAACCATATGTGGTACAAAACTAACCCAGTTCATATTCATTAAATACATTCTTTCTCTTCTCAATTCTCTGCGGGGCAAGCATCAGCTTATCCTTCAGGGCTAACTCCAATGTCACTGACTCTGGAATTTTCCGTGTCTTCTCATCCCCAACCCCCCCACTGGTCATCCTCACCGTCTCTGTCTTCTAGGCTTTTCTGAGCACTCGGGCGATTTTGTAAGTGGAGGGAGGGATGTAGGAATGGGGGAGAGGAGGGGAGACAGGTGGTGATGTATGCCTGTAATCCCAACACTTGGGAGGTAGAGGCAAGAGGATCACCACAAGGTCAGTTTCTGGAACACTGGGAATTTGAGAGCCAGTTTCAGACAGTAACAACACATACACACACTCACACACACACTCTAGGGTCAGTGGGCTAAAAAGGACATTTTGAATCTTGCCGAAGTCCCATTGAATTACTATCTGGCACACATACCCTGGGATAGGGGAACCAGACAGTAGCTGGGGAGCCCGGAATTTTGAGGTAAACTCAAGGTCTAGAGTTCAGGAGACACATCACTCAAAGCAAGACTGGAGTAGCCTAAATTCTGCATTCAGGTGGAACCAACAGATGAACAGCCAAGGGGGAAAGATTTTCTTTGGTTTTGTTTAAAGATCCTTTCCTGGGGCTGGAGGGATGACTCAGTGGTTAAGAGCCTTACTGTCCAGGCGGTGCTGGTGCAGGCCTTTAATCCCTGCACTCAGGAGGCAGAGACAGCCTGGTCCGGGACAGCTAGGGCTAGGCACAGAAACCCTGTCTCGAAAAACCAAAATAAAATAAAAAGAGCACTTATTGTTCTCCTATAGGACCTTCAGTTCCCTTGAGGTGGTTCACAAATACCTATAACTCCTCCAGAGGATCTGGTACCCACTTCTGGCCTCCAAAAGCATCTGTATACATAGGTTTACACCCCCACAAGCCTAAATAAAAATAACTTTATTTTAAAAGATCCTTTCTTTACAACCATCATTTCTTTTTTATTTAGAAGCGATCAGCTTTAAATCAGTCAATCAATCAATCGGAGTCTTACATAACACAGGAGGGCCTAGAACGCCCCTGTAGCCAAGAAATGATCTTGTACTCATATTTCGCTTGCCGCCACCTCCCACAAACAAGGATGACAGGTCTGCACTACTAAGCCTGGCTCAGCAGCGATTGTCTTGAGTCAAATCTGTGCTCTCTTTAAAGAGGGAGCCGGCTTCCCTACTCTTCGGTCTTTAAGATAGAACCCATCCTGTCTTTAAAGCTACTTGTTGGCGCGTCTTTTCTCAGCCAACCCTGTTGAGACTCTGAGTGAGCGTCACGAGTTTCTGGGCAGATCTGGGGATTCCTGGGCGCAGCACCGGCGCAGAGCGCCCCCTCCAGGAGCGCGGACCCAACGGTTGGAGCACGCAGCAGTTTCGAGCGAGGTGACGATGCAGCTCTTGTCTGTGGTCCCCGAGCATCGAAGAGCGGCCAGTGAGACAAGAGGGACAAGCGGACAGCTGCGACTCAGTGAGGATTTGGGTCCTATTTGGTTTGCTTGGGTTCTTGCTGGTTTCTACCAGTGAAATCCAGTAGAAGATCGGTCGGTCGGGGAGTTCGCCAACACGCCTGGAAGTGTTTGTTTCCCCCATATTTTAAATGTTTTAGATAATGTCTGTCTTTAAATGCCTCACGCTGAGTTGTGTGCACGCCCCTTTCCCAGCTATAGGGAACCTTCTTACCAGCCTTTTGTCTCCCATCCAAGTGCTTGTGCCCGCACAATTAGCTTCTATTTTCTTTGGTTCAGCTACTGGTAATTGCTGACTATAACCGTTCCAGTCTCTTAGGGACCCAGCAGTGGATAAAACAAAAGGCCCGCCCTGCCTTCATGGTGCTTACAGTCCCAAGGAGAGAGACACCGTTCAGGAAACTTGTTCAGGAAAATGTTCCTGGCATACCAATACTCCACTGCACTCCGCAGCCAGTGTCAAGAGAGATCTTTAGTGGCCAAAGATCTGCGTGAAATCAACTTAACTCTAGGGAGGGAGGGGTTAGAGATGAAGGAAGGGATCTGGGGCCGGGTGGTGGTGATTCTATTTTCTGGGTCCGAGGTGGTACGTTGGCTGCCTCTCTGCTAATTTCATGGTCTGATGATTCTAGTCGCCGATGCTGTAGGTGACCTTGTACTATACATTTTATTTTCGAGACTGGGTTTCTCTGTAGTTTTTGGTGCCTGTCCTGGAACTAGCTCTTGTAGACCAGGCTGGCCTCGAACTCACAGAGATCCGCCTGCCTCTGCCTCCCGAATGCTGGGATTAAAGGCGTACGCCACCACCGCCCGCTGTACTATAATTTTCGACTAACGCATTTTTCAAATGTTCCCACCTGTCTGCATGCAACACTGATTAAAGTCTGAAGGCAGAGATGGGCCTTTTTATCCTCTCCAGACACCCAGAGGCTGAAGTGCAGAGTGTTTTCAGCAGAAGCAGTCTTCAGGATGTTAAAATAAATAAATAAATAAATAAATAAATAAATAAATAAATAAGTAAATAAATAAATAAATAACGTAGGTAACCAACCCCAGCTCACCTGTCACCGCTAAAATCTACAGTAGAGCTACCGGGAGATTCGCTCTGTGTAAGCTGTGTGGTCTTCCAAACTTGTGATTCTTAAGTTATCTGAGAACAAATAAAGTTAGGGGGCGATTTGGGTTTTCTCCTTGGTGACACGGAGCCAGGCTGACATAAATGCGTTAGAGGCAATACATCCTATGGGAAAGGAAAACAGTAGCATGGACAGAAGTTGTGGGTGCTGAGGCCTGAGCAGAGGGTAGGTAGACCTCACACAGAGATGAACAGTGCGTGGGGGGGGGTGACTCTCAGGCACAGAGAAGAAAAAAAGGGTAGAATGTGTCTCCCACTTATGAGAAACAGCACGAAACCCTTTAATATAAACCGAAGGGGAGGATCCCAGAGTCTGGAGCCCATCAGTGTTAGGTCGGCTCCTCCAGCCTAGGAGCTGGAGTGTGTGAACCCCTGTAATCCCAGCATGGGGGAGGCAGAGGCAGGAAGATCAGGAATTCAAAGTCATCCACAGCTATTTAGCGAATTCAGAGCCAGCCCCTGCTACCTGAGACTTTGTCTCAAAATAAAAACAAAACCGAAGGGGGATGGCAGACACTACAGCAATGGCTTCCTTTTGTACATTTTTATTTATAAAAATATTCTCCAGACTAGAGAGATGACTCAGAGGTTAAGAGTACTGTTTTCTCTTGCAGAGGACCTGTGTTTGATTCCCAGAACCTATATGGTGGCTCATAACCATCTGTAACTCCAGTCTCAGGGGATCTAATGCCGTCTCCACCAGCACCAGGAAAACATGTGGTGCACAGGCACACATACAGGAAAAACACTCACACACATAAAATTTTTATGAAAATGTAATGAGAAAAAAAATCTCTCTCTAGGATTCTTTCTTTTCTTTCCCCAGCTTTTGGGCTTTCTCCTAAGAATGGAAATGCTTCTGCTTGGTGTCTGGACTCTGCTGGCCTTGACCCCTTGTCCAGGTGAGGCTACCTAGAAAGGTTTCTTTAGTCACTGTATGCCAGGACACACCTGGTTGATTGTGCAGAGGGGGATGAGGTGGTGGTTAATCTCAGCTGTCTTCCTGATGGATCTAGGGTCACCCTGGAGGTGGGCCTCTGCATATGTCTGTAGGGGATTCTCTCAGGGTAGGGTGACTGGAGCAGGAAGATCCACCCACTGGGAGTGGCCATTCTACCCTATCCATTGTCCTGTGCTGAACAATCCACTCATGCTCTGTCTGTAGGTGATGGGCTGTGTGTGTGGTGAGCCTCAGTGGGCTTTATTGCTGTCATTTTACTTTTTTAAAGTTTAAAATTTTATTTATTTAGAGATGAGGTCCATACCTCAGGCTGACCTCAAACTCCCTAAGTAGCCAAGGATGACCTTGAACTTCAGATGCTCTTGCTTCTACTTCTACTTCCTGAGTGTTGGGCTTATAGGCATATGCTACTATGACAGTTTATATTGGGAATTGAACTCAAGGCTTTGTGCATGTTAGGCAAGCAATGGACCAGGTAAGCCACATCCCCAGCTCCTTCTCTATCTCCAAACTACTTTCCTTGGGACTGGAGAGATTTGCTCAGCAGTTAAGAGCAAGACTGCTCGTGCAGAGGACCTAGACTTGGTTCTCGGGACTTGTGTGGCCATTGGCGACCATTCTGTACTGTTCCAGGGGATCCACATCCTCTTCTGACCACACATACACTTGGTGCATAGACATATGTACGGGACTCTCTCCACTGGCCCAGCCTTCTAAAAGGTCCTACCACCTTCCCTGGTGCCACAGGCTGGCAACAAGCTTCTAGCATGGGGACATTTAAGATCCAAATCATAATGTAGGCTAAACTTGCGAACACTGAAAAATTCCTTTTCACAGCATTGCAAAGCAGAGTGGAGTAATCTTTGAGAAGATGTAGAGACTCTATGGGAGATGAGTGAGCGTGGGCTTCCCTGGCGGCGTTAGTTCTCATGGATTTGTGTAGGGAAGGGTTCACAGGAGGCTTGTTTTGTTCTCAGGCGTATTTCCAGGTCCCACCTTCACTACAGGGTGGTCACTCTGTCTAAGGTGGAGGAGCCAGGCTCTTCAGTTTTACAATCATTCCAGACGATTCTGGTGAAGGTAGTCCTTCACTATCATCTCAGAGAAATACTGCTTGGCAGTAGAAGCGCAGAGACCCCAGCAGGGTGTTAATGGCTGAGCCCAGAGAGCTGCTAAGGCCTCGGGAAGCTTTTCCAGGCATGACTGTTAATGCCTCCTTAGACTCTGTGGGAAAATCTAGTCCCCAGGACAAAGATGGGAATGAGGCTGGGATCAAGGCTCTCACTTGTTGATTAAAGGTTCTATTCTCCAGATCCCTGAGCAGGGTCCCTCTTGTCCAGCCTAGATGGAGAGAGTGAACTGTGTTTGTGCTGCACCTCCTAGTCTTCACCAGCGTTTTTGATCTGTGTGCTTCATTTCAGGGACCACAGAAGAGCTGTTTGAAGTGTCTGTTTGGCCAAATCAGGCCCTGGTGGAGTTTGGACAGTTCCTAACCGTGAACTGCAGCACCACCTGCCCAGACCCGGGGCCCAGTGGAATCGAGACCTTCTTCAGGAAAAGCCAGCTGGGCAAAGGGCCTCAGTGGAATGAGTTTGTCCTGGAGGACATCACAGAGATCTCTGTCCTGCACTGCTTCTTCTCTTGTGCAGGGGTCCAGAAGGACACAGCGCTCTGCATCACCATGTACCGTGAGTAGGGTGGAGGCCCAGATGAAGAGAGGAGGGGGAAACAGGGATGCAGCAGCTGCTGCTGCTGCTGCTGCTGCTTCTGCTTCTTCTTCTTCTTCTTCTTCTTCTTCTTCTTCTTCTTCTTCTTCT
>NW_004949146.1:2852892-2859010 GCF_000317375.1 Microtus ochrogaster
AGGGCACCAGACCTCATTACAGATGGTTGTGAGCCACCATGTGGTTGCCGGGAATTGAACTCAGGACCTCTGGAAGAGCAGCCAGTGCTCTTACGCTCTGAGCCATCTCTCCAGCCCAGAATGCATTTTCTTTAGAGAAGAATAAGACAGGGATTTTACTTAGGGGAAAGAATTACACCCTCCACCCTCCACCCACCAGGTAAAGACTCAGCCATACTGTCAGGAGTCTCTTGCCTTTGAAGAGGCTGTCTTCTGAGTTTCCACCATTAGCCGTGAGGCATGCTTGAGAATGCACAGACTACATGGGGAGTTTCTGAGTGACCAGACAAGTGTAAGATTAGTGCTGGCTTATTTGCTGCCAGCTCTTAAGATAGCCAGGGCTTGCAGGAAGGACAGTCTTCAGCTGGGGTAGTCAGAGAAAGAAGCCTGTGGTGTAGGCAATTCCTGAGCTGCTCTACAGAAAGGGAGGCTCTGAGGTGTCGGGACTGGTAAACAGGGTCCTACAGGGAGCCATCTTGCATTGTAAAGATAGGAAAGAGTGGAAGAGTGCCTCTCCCAAGCTTCTTGTGCCTCTGAAACATCACTGATAAGAGAGAGAATGTTCCAGAATGGCAGGAAAATTCAAAGCAAGGGACTTCCTTTTGGCTGTCACAGTTCTAGGCCATGGCCACCTTTGATGGTCAGAGAGCTGGAAGGCTAACTTATCGCATGAAACCTTAAGGGTGGTGGTCACTTCTGCCATGTTATTTCTGTCTGGAGGTGAATGGCCCCTCACCAAGGCTTGTCTCTTTGTCTTAAAGAGCCCCCGGAGCAGGTGATCCTGGACTTGCAGCACGAGTGGGTGGCCATGGATGAGGCTTTCACAGTGAAGTGTCATGTGCCTACTGTGGCACCACTGCAGAGCCTTACCCTTACCCTTCTCCAGGACGGCCGAGAACTGCACAGAAAGGACTTCATGAGTTTTTCTGTGGCATCCCAAAGAGCCGAGGTCACTGTCAATGTCAGAGCCCAGTGGGAGAATAACAGGAGCAATTTCTCCTGCCATGCAGAACTGGACCTGAGCCCACACGGTGGGAGGTTGCTTCATGGCAGGTCAGCCACCAAGGAACTCCGGATCTTTGGTGAGTCAGAATCCAGGCATGGAGAGGACCCAGGGCCTGTTTTGGCCTTTGGGGACCCTGTTCCCACCGGTTTAGGAGAAGAGAGTAACTGTGCCCCACCTCTAATTCACCCTCAGCCCCGTTCCCTTCCATGGTGTTCTAGGTGACACATGACTTATAGCTTTCCTTCTTTCTTTCTTTTTCCCCCTTACTTGGCAGAATTCTCTCAGAGTCCTCAGGTCGGGGTGTCTTCACTCCTGGAGGTTGGGGTGGCGGAGACCATGAGCTGTGAGGTGACTAGGGTGTTTCCTGCCCAGGAAGCTGTCTTCCCAATGTTCTTAGAAGGCCAGGAGCTGAGCCCCTTCTCCTCCTGGAAGGGAGATGCAGCGTGGGCCAGCACCACCATTCGGGCCATGGAGACCGGTGACCAGGAGCTGACCTGCCTTGTGTCTCTGGGTCCAGTGGAGCAGAGAGTCAGGAAAGCAGTGCATGTCTACAGTACGTGACCGCCTCTCTTCCCCGTGGATTTGGCTGTAGATATCTGACTAACCTTTGCTGGGTGTCTTCTTAAGTCAATGTTGGCTTTCATCTTTCTCTGGGAGGTGGTTAAGGACCTGCATTGTGACAGAAGCTCCATGTGGCCTCTGTCCTCAGCTCCCTAACCTATCCTGCTGATTGGGTGATTGTGGATGCTTGAACTTCATTCTAGAATAAACATTTGAGATGAGTAAGAAACCTGTACAATGAGAAGACATCTTGCTGTCCTCGCAGGAAAGGCACAGCCAAATGTGGGCAGATGTTGGAAGGGAAGCTTTCAGTTCTCCAGCTATCTTATTGGCTCCTCTCTTCAGCCTTCCCAGAAGCACTAATGCTATGCAAAGTCTCCCTTCTGTCATTGTCTACCCAAGGGAGACCTCCAGCAACAAGAGGACAGGGGCAGCCACCAGCTTGAAAATGTGTCCACTGTTCCATTTCCTTTCTTTGTAGGTTTCCCTCCCCCAGTTCTGGAGGTCGAAGACACTTACCTTCTGGCAGGGACAGATGTTAATGTCACCTGCTCGGGTCATGTGTTAACATCACCTAGTTCCACTCTTCGACTTCAGGGAGCTCCAAACATCTCTGCTCCCGGTGAGCCTGCCTGGTTCCTCTTTACTGCCAGGGAGGAAGACGATGGCCGGAAAATCTCCTGTGAGGCCTCTTTGGAGGTGCAGGGCCAGCGACTGCTCAAAACCACTGAGTTGCAGCTTCATGTCTTATGTGAGTAGAGGCCTGATGGTCCTCGGAGAGGCAGGACACTTAGTTTCCCTTCTTGGCTAGTTGCTTCATTAGCCGAGGGGAAAAGTCCAGAGAAGAAAATAAAACAAGCATGTCCAAGCTTGTCTTTGCCCTCAGGAAAGCGAGTGGGGACAAGATGGAGAGTTTGCCCAGAAGGGCAAGTGGGTCAGGCGGTCAGATACAGTTAGCTGAGAGCCAGTGCCGGAAAGACAGAGCAGAAAAAGAGACAGCTGAGGCTGATGCTAAGGAGAGAAGCCTCCAGAAGTTCCAAATCACAATTTGTGTTTTGGAAAATGAGGAAATCCTTATTTCTGAGTCCGTTCCTTGCACATTGAGAAGCCCTGGGACATCATTTGATGCTTATTTCATCGATCGGTCTACTCTGGACATTAGGAAGAAGCTACAGAAGCAAGGAACAAGATATAAATAATCCAAGATAACTTTTGAATTTGGTTTTTGGATTTTTCTACAACAAACTTGAAAGAGAGTCCAAAAGGGGAAAAGATCACAGTCATGAGAGAAAGCAGAATCCAACTGGGACCCTGCCTAGTAATGGTTTTGTCACAAAGGTCAGCTGTCATAAATAAAGGGCGGGGCAGGCCTCCTTGCCCAGCCAGGTTCTGAGTTTTCATTCAGTTCCCCACCAGTGTGGGCAACATTGTGGATCTAGTTCCTACTGCACTTTGTCTTTACTTTTTTTTTTGTTTGTTTTTGTTTCTACTTTTGTGTCATGTCTTTACTGCACTTTGGTGCACTAAGGCTTTTCATCATGTGGCAACTGGTCCTGGCTTTTCCCATTCCAGGGTTCATTGGGAACCCACGCCAGTTGACTTCAGAGCCCTGGGTCCTAACCAAACTCTGGTCTTGGCACCCTTCTGATCATCCACCTAAATCCCCACATACTCGAGCATCGGAGACAGACAAAGGGGGCACTGAGTATCTGGGGCCCCCTGCTCCCAAAGAGATGTTGGCCCCACTTGAGGAGTTGACTGACAGTTTACCTCTATTCCAGGACCCCAGCACTTCTCGGGAGTCGAACCCAGAGCCTGTGGAACTTGGTGTTTCACATCAGCATCTGACCAACAAGCTGATACCACCTGGGAAGCAGCCAGAGAATATTTTAATGCTAAATTGGGATCAAATTCAGGCTCCCATTCTGCGTTCACAGTTCAAAAGTACTGCCAGTCTAGCTGAGGCTGCAGATCATCAGTTGGATGCAATACTTGTTCCGCCACTAGACAGCCAGAGATCAAAAGCAACAACCTTCATGGTTTCACCCAAGGAGTTGAAGAAAGATTTAACTCAGCACAGGAAACTTGCTAAGGTGGTTGATGGAAAACCTCAATTTCACAAACAAACCAAGGATGATGATTATTATGGTGACCTGAATATGAATGAAGGTTATTCTAACAGCCTTCCTCTGCAATCCCAGGAAAATGCAGATGAAGCTCCAGAGTTCCTAGAGCAGGATGAACCTGACCAGTTGGAGACACAAGTTCAAAATACAGAGAATCTCCATCAGGAAGCTCCAGATTATTTCCCACAGGAAGATGAACCTTTAATGCAAAGAGAAGACTCAGCTCACCATCAGCTTCCTTCTGAGGAACCATCAGTTCATCCTGAAATACGTGGTCCACCTCCAAATAGAAATGAAGCTCAGCACTCAAACCTGCCAAATGTGACAGTGAATCCTGTGGCTTCAGAGGCAGATAAGGAGGTACAAGCTACTCTGGGCCGGCAACAGACCCTAGCCCAGTTTCCAGAGAGTTCTGAGTTGTTGGAACCTTCATCAACCCAACAAGAGGCCCCAGCTCAGATTTTAGAGCTTCCTGAAAACCTTGAAAATTCTGGTATCCAGCTAGAAGTTCCAGCTCTGCCTCCAAAGCTCCCTGAAGAAATCAGTCCTCTAGTTGAGCAAGGGGGTACAGTTCCAGTTCCGGAATCCTCTATGCAGGGTATAGCTGAAGCTCCAGCAGCAACCATTCCATATCCCACTCAGCATCAAGCTCACCATGATACTTTGCCCATGTTTACAGTCAAACCTCCAGATGTAGCACTCACAATAACTTCTGAACCTTTTAAGGAAGTTGAACTGCCTCCAGCTCAGGAGGAGACTCCAACTCAGACTCCAGGTCCTCTTGTGCAAGCTGCACATTATCCTAGCCTGGAACAGCATCCAGATGAACTTTCTGAATCTCCTGCAGAGATTGAATCATCTGAAAGTGGCCTGGAATTCCCAATTCAGCTTCCAGAGGAAGCTGAGGAAGAGGAGGAGGAAGCTTCTCTAATTCAGCAGAATCTTCTGGAGGATGAGTCTTCTATAGAACTAGAGCAGCCAGCTCAACCTTCTGAGCCTCTTGAGGAGGTAGGATCAGGTCCTGGAAGTCAGCCAGAAGTCTTAGTTACACCTACAGAACTCCCTGAAGAAGCCATGCCTCCAACTGAGCAAGCACCTCCCCTTCAAGTTGTTGAGAATGTCGTTGAAACTCCATCAATTCACCAAGTGACATTCCAGCCAACTCAGAGTGAAGAGCACCATTATCACTTGCCACATGTTGTATTTAGGCCTGTGGATGTGGCACTTACCATAACTTCAGAACCTACCAAGGAGATGGAATCTTCTCTGACGCAGCAGGAGTCCCCAGTACATCCTCTAGAGTGCCCTGGAGAGGAGGAACCTTTTTTCAGTGAGCAGGAACAGCCAGCTGAACCTTCTGAACTGGAAATTCCAACTCAATCCTCAGAACATGCTCTAACCCAACAAGAACAAGCAACTCTGTCTTCAGAACATCATGAAGTGACTGTTTCATCCTCAACTCACCATCAGACTCACCATTCAAGCTTATCCTCTCTACGTGTTCAACCTCCGGATATGCAGTTAACCATAACACAAGAACCCACCACAGAGGTGGGCCCTCCTCCTGTGCATCATGAGGCTATAGTTAAACCAAATAGAGTCCCGGAAAAGGATGTGGGCACTTCTACAACCCAGTATACCAATCCAGCTGTAACTCCAGAGCCTTCTGAAGGGATCAAACCCTTATCAAATCACCAGGAGTCTCCAGTTCAATCTCCAGAACCTGTTCAGTATGAAAACCATTCTCTAAACCAGCACGGGGGCACAGATGAGAATCCAGAGCTCCCAGAGGAGCTTGAACCTTCTTCAGCCCAGCAGGAGACCCCAGTGCAAACTCAAGAGCTCCCTCATGAAACAGTTCAACCTCCAGCACACCAGGAGGCAGCAGGTTCTGACCTGGTTCCTAGTCAAGTTCATCTTCCAGCACCACACAGTGTCCCAGCTAAGCCTCCAGAGTTGATTAATGGGGTTGGAACTTCAAGCCAACAAGGGTCTGAACCTTCGAAAGACCAGCAAGAAGTTATAACTCAGCCTCCAACCCTCCTTGAAAACCAACAGCATTCTTCAGTTCATCCAGATGTCCCCACCCAGCCTGAAGAGCTTCCTGGGGAAGTTTCTTCAGGGCAACAGGGGAACATATCTCCACCCATAAAGCACCCTTTGGGTACAGAATTGTCACCATATCAGCAAGAACTCCCAAATAAACCTCAAGAACCACCTAAAGATTTTTTTCTTCCTCCACTGGGAGATACCCTGTACTTTTCACCTGAAGATCTAGAAGCAATATTCAGACATGAGCATTCAATATTGCATAAAACCATAGTCAAACATCCAAACCAAGCACGAACCAGAGCTCCAGAGTCCTCTTTGAAAGTTTACTCCCTTC
>NW_004949146.1:2875575-2883782 GCF_000317375.1 Microtus ochrogaster
CATGTGGCAGTGGCTCACCAGCAAAGTTCTGGCATTTCTGACTCTGGCAGTGGCTCTATGTCTTCTCCTAGACTCCGCCTCCTTTCTCCCATTATTCAGTTTAGTTTTCCCTGCCTAGCTCTGTTCCCCTGTAGCTCTGCTATAGGCCCAGAGAAGTTCCTTTATTAACCAATGACATTAGCAGCATACAGAGGGAAATCCTACATCACTGGGTAGTTTGTCTGCAGCCCATCGATGCTATTCCAATATCTTAACCCTGAAAGGAAAATTCAAGTTTTATCCCTACTGAAGTGTCTACCCACTCTTAAAAATATCCATGGAGTAAATGGCCATAAATTGGACCCAGTAATACTCTAGTGCTTCCTTCTAGCCCCCTAGCATTGATTTCTTATGGGAAACTATTCATATCCAAAAGTTTGCTTCTGGGGCTGGAGAGATGGCTTGGTGGTTTAAAACACATGTTGCTCTTGCAGAGGACCTGGGTTTGATTCCCAGTACCCACATCCTAGCTCACAACTGTCTGTAAACTCCAGTTCCAGGGGATCCAATGCACTCTTCTGACTTCTGCATGTAGTACACCTTCATACATGCAGACATAATACTCATACACATAAACTAGTAAGTCTAAAAAATTGAATATGTTTTTTAAAAAAAGTTGCTCCTTTCAGGACACAATCCTCCCTTTGGTTTTCACAGTATCCTGGCAGCTGCTTCTCACATCGAAATGCAAAAATATTAAAGATGAAAAGAGCAACTCAAGCCTGTCCTTTGGGATGATTTAGACAAGTTGTTTAATTTGTAACCAAGCAGCAGTTCTGAAAGGGTCACATCAAACATTGTGATAGCTTTCCTCGCTCTGTGGCATCCTATTCTTCCCACTGGTGTAGGAAGGCACTCTCTCTTGCAATCCTAGTAATTCTCCCTCTGCATATAACAAATTTTTGATGCCTACATTCATGAGATATTTGTTTTGTTCTAGGCACTATATAAAAAAAACTGAAACAAATGAAGTAGTGCCAAAAGAATTGGGCAAGTGGTACATATTCAATCATGTTACTTTATTTTCACTCTTCCCAAAACTCTTGCAGTGAAACCATTAAAAAGCAGCAGGACCACTAAGAGACTGTGTCTTCTGGGCAGCTTCACTCAGCTTGTTGTGCATTGTTTTCTTATCATGAAGTTGACTTCTACTTTTAATTAGACCTGTGGTGGTTTGAAGAAAATGCCCACCAAAGGGAGTGGCACTATTAGGAGGGGTGGCTTTGTTGGAGCAGGTATGGTCTTGTTAGAGAAAGTGTGTCACTGTGGAGGCGGCTTTGAGGTCTCATGTCTGCTCAAGCCATGCCCAATGAGATAGTTCACTTCCTGTTGCCTGTAGATCAAGATGTAGAGCCCTCAGCTCCTCCAGTACCATGTCTGCCTGCACGCCACCAACTCCCACCATGATGATCTTGGACTAAACTGAAATATTGTAAACCACCCAATTAGTTTTCCTTTGTTAGAGCTGTCATGGTCCTGGTGTCTCTTCACAATGATAGAAACCCTAACTAAGACTGGACCTATTAAGCAGAGAGCTGTGTTTCTTTCTAAGAAATTTGTGGGGGCTGGAGAGATGACTCAGAGGTTAAGAGCATTGACTGCTCTTCCAAAGGTCCTGAGTTCAATTCCTGCAACCACATGGTAACTCATAATCATCTGCAATGGGGTCTGGTGCCCTCTTCTGGCCTGCAGGCATACACACAGACAAAATATTGTATACATAATAAATAAATAAATAAATATTTTTTTAAAAAAATAAATTTGCATACTTGTAGAGCTCCTTGGCATACTAGTTTCTGTCATCCCCAGGGTTCCTACCTCTGGCCCGTTGTAGATACAAAGTCACTAGTGCTGAGTTACCTGCTCTGTCTAGGCCCCTTCTAGATGTCTTTGAATCCTGCTCTACTTGATAAGGAAAATGCTACTAAAAGAATTCAGATTTCAGGCTCATCTTATTTACCTCTCTTCACTAGAAACTTACAGACCCAGAGTTTGAACCCAGATCCTGCTGCCTCAAGCCACCTTTGCTGTTCTTCACGGCCATCTTCCTCATGGCCAGTTTAAGCATCGTGACTCTCAGCACTGTGATCAAGATTCCAGCTCAGCATTCCTGATTTCTTGGAATCTACTTGTATACCACAGAATCCCACACTGAGGAATTTCATATGGGGAGGCATCTTCTCAAGCTCATGGGCCTTGTAGATGAAGAAAAGAAAGGAGTTTTTCTTTTTTCACATACTTCATGCATGCTGGATCAGGGTCTGGGTCCCTCTGTTTATTTTCTCTGACCATCTTCTAAGGAACCTACTTTCCTTCCTGCCTGCCTGCGTGCATGCCTTTGGGATTCTAGTAATGGTGCTTTTGGAGGCAGCCTTGGTTTCCCCTTCTACATGTGCAGAACTCCAAGATCAGCCAGGGGTGAACTTCCTCCCATATTCTTGGGTTTTTTTCTATGGAGGCTTAAGCATACGTACATGTGCCTGACTCTCCAAATTCCCAGGAGAGTGCTTGTGGCCTTCTGTTTCCCAAACTCTCATACGAGCATCTCAAAGTTCCTGTGGACATTGTGTTCCTCTGCTTTCCCATCAGTTCTATTGCTTAGGCTCTTTGTTATCTCTACTGTCCTCATGTAACTGCCTCAATTAAAACACTTGCCTGCAATCATTTTCTAGAAGTATCTTCTGGGGGAAGTTTCTAGAACTAGTGAATGCTCAGTCAGGTCAAATACAGACAAATCTAGTCTCACTAGGAGCCACCAATTCCTGGGGTCAAGGCTTTGCAGGAACTGCAGCTCCATTCTGCTCCTGCTAGTAGTGGGGCCGTGGGCTGTTTTTTAAGGTTACCATGGAGTTCAGATGAGGAATGATATAGGGCAAGTTAAAAATGATACAAATCTTAGTGTTCTTATAGAAATTGAGTTGTTTTTTTTTAATTAATGATTCTGGAGTGTGATAAGCCTTTGGTTAAATTGCCACAGTTTGATAATTCATTGTTTTATGGGGGGGGATGAACTCTGATGTCCTTACTCAACTGTTTTCATTAAGGTCAACATGTTGTCATAGTTTTTAATCTCTAAAGTCTCAGTGACAATGGCTAATTAAATGTTAATCTTGGGACATGATTAGGGAAAAGGAAAATAAAGAAACTATAACTCTTCTAGAAGCATTCACAAATGAGCACAAGGTTTACACGGTTAACTTCTAAGCCATGGTAATGCTTACGTTAGTAATCCCAGCACATGGTAGGTAAGGTCAGGAGATCAGAGTAAAAAGGACATCCTGAGCTGTATAGTGAGTCCAATATTTAGTACTATTTAGTCATTCTTATAATTTATATTTCAACTGTTTAACCTTTGCTTGCTTAGTTTGGATATGCCATGTAAGTGGAAGACAACTAGATTCAGTGACTGAAATATGGTTGTCAAGTTGGCAGTAAGTCCCCCTACCTGCTAACTGCCATTTGCACCAACTGGCCAGTCCAGAAAATTGTGTTTTTAAAAGTTCTCCAGAAAGAATGTAATCAAATAGCATGTGGTGGTGGTGGTGCACACTTTTAATCCCAGCACTTTGGAGGCAGAGAAAGGCGGATCTCTGTGAGTTCAAGGCCAGCCTAGTCTACAGTGGGAGTTCCAGGCAGCCAGAGCTACACAGAGAAACCCTGCCTTGAAAAACAAAACAAAGAATATGGTCAAAATATGTTGTATGAGTTAGAGTAGTGGCCGTAGCTCACGAATAACACACACCAGCTGTGCATGAAGTCCTGGGTTCAATCACCACCACTGTCAAAAATAAATAAAGGGGAAAGGCTATGGTTAGGTGTGGAGATTGCTCAGCAGGTAAAAACTCTTGCTTCACAAGCTGGATGACCTAAGTTTGGTTCCTGGAACCCAGCGAAAGGAGAAAACAGACTGACACATACATAGGCTTGCTCAGTCTGTGCTGATCAAGAGCACAAGTAACAATATGTGATGGAGGATGATTGTGACACCAGCCTGGCTGTGGCTTCTCTAACAGTCTTCTCTTTCTCCTCCAAATCCAGGGAAATTTTCCTATTATTTTTCTTAGTGAACTAACTACAAAGCATTTTATATTTCTAAAAATTGACAAATACCTTGAATTATGGGTGACATTAAAAATAGCCTTTCCTTATAGCATGAATAATAAAAACACAGAGACAGATATTGGGGTTCAACCTGAAGATTAGAAAAGCAAAGCAGCTAGCCACTGGCTCTTAGCTCCACCTCAGCATGAAATGGTGGTCCTGCCTCCAGGAATCCTCAGAATGAGCCTGAGCCTGAGCCTGAGCCTGAGCCTGAGCCTGAGACCTGTCTCCTCCCATCTTATATTCCTCTCTAGGGCTGGGATTAAAGGTGTGCACTACTACTGCCCGGCTTCTATGGCTAATTAGTGTAGCTATGGGGATTAAAGGTGTGTGTCACCACTGCCTGGTCTGTAAGGCTGACCAGTGTGGCTGTTTTACTCTTTGATCTTCAGGCAAGCTTTATTTATTAAAATACAAAGGAAATATCACTATGTTACCCCTTTTGGTCTAAAGTAAAGGGCTATAATTAATATAAGAAAAACTATATACGTAAGTACAATGACTCTATGCAATATGTACAGGCAATAAATACATCAACTGTAACAACAGGCGCCTTATTGGTTCTTGGTCACTTAGCCCCAAAATAATCACACAGAAACTGTATTAATTAAATAACTGGTTGGCCTATTAGCTCTAGCTTCTTATTGGCTAACTCTTACATATTAATTGTAACCCATTTCTATTAATCTGTGTATCACCATGTGGCAGTGGCTTACTGGGTAAAGTTTTGGCATCTGTCTCTGGCAAGGCTCCATGGCTTCTCTCTGACTCCACCTCCTTTCTTCCAGCATTCAGTTTAGTTTTCCCCACCTAACTAAGTTCTGTCCCATATCAGGTGGCTCTTCTGACATGAAACAGAGATTTTGGATTTCACTTTAAAAAGCATGCTTGGGTTTAGGGAAGGAGAGCCACAGTCCAACTCCAAAGCCAACTTTAATCTTTAATTAGTCTGAGGTTATCAAAAGACTATTTTCAGCCAGGCGGTGGTGGTGCACACCTTTAATCCCAGCACTCGGGAGGCAGAGGCAGGCGGATCTCTGTGAGTTCGAGGCCAGCCTGGTCTACAAGAGCTAGTTCCAGGACAGGAACCAAAAGCTACGGAAAAAACCTGTCTTTTTTTTTTTTTTTTTTTTTTTGGTTTTTTCGAGACAGGGTTTCTCTGTAGCTTTGGAGCCTGTCCTAGAACTCCCTTGGTAGACCAAGCTGGCCTCGAACTCACAGAGATCCGCCTGCCTCTGCCTCCCGAGTGCTGGGATTAAAGGCGTGCGCCACCACCGCCCGGCCAAAAACTTGTCTTGAAAATCCAAAAAAAAAAGAGTATTTTCATTATATTCTATAGAGAATAACAGAAATAAATATTTGGGAAGATTCATAAAATTTTATCACGTTGGAAATGTGATATACCAGTAGGTCAATTTACTCTTTTTTTTTTTTTTTTTTTTTTTGGTTTTTCGAGACAGTGTTTCTCTGTGGTTTTGGAGCCTGTCTTGGAACTAGCTCTTGTAGACCAGGCTGGTCTCGAACTCACAGAGATCCGCCTGCCTCTGCCTCCCAAGTGCTGGGATTAAAGGCGCGTGCCACCACAGCCCGGCTAAATTTACTCTTTTTTGAGACATTTTTTCTGGATGATTTGTCTTTGTTTCTTCAGATGTCTCATTTGTCCAGTGGTCTTCAGATTTCTTACCTGGATACCTTTATTTTCCTGAAAAGACATGAACAAAACCCTTCTGCAACTCTAATTTTGGAGAGATTCCCTTTTAGCAAGTTCAAGCTGATTAAATGAAAAGCATTTGACAGTTTTATAGGTTGGTTTTGATTAAATGGCCATGCTGTTTGATGAATTATCATCTCTTCTAATTAAGAGATGTCTCTTGTTCAAAGTGAATCTTTATCAATTTTGATCGTATCTTTTTTTTCTCCCATTGAAAAAAAGCAAAACTCCTTCCCCAGTGTAACACATGTCCTGGTTTCCATTCCGATGACAACATCTTTAAAGTGTATCAGCTGATTTAATTCTGTAGTTTTTTTCCAGTGTCTCTCTGCAGCTGCTGTTCCTTTCCCATTAACATTTAGAAGATTCAAAGTTAATAAAGCATCATTCCATCTATTTCTGGGGTTATTTATCATCCCTTTCTGTTTATTTAACATATCCTTTAGAGTTAGATTTGACCTTTCTATAACTGCCTGTCCTGTAGAATTGTGTGGCATGCCTGTAATATGCTTTATATTATAATAAGCAAAAAACTGTTCCATTTTCTTAGAGACATATGCTGGAGTATTATCTGTCTTTATTTGTGCAGGTATACCCATGACGGCCATAACTTCCAGTAAATGTGTGATTATTAAATCAGTCTTTTCTGAACTCAAGGCAGAGTCCCATTGAAGACCTGAATAGGTATCAATGGTGTGATGTACATATTTTAGTTTTCCAAAATCTACACAATGAAACACATCCATCTGCCAGATTTCATTCCTTTGAGTACCCTTTGGATTAATTCCTGCAGATAGTGGTGTTTGGTTGTATAAAGAACAAGTGGGTTATTTCCGTATACTTTCTTTGACTTGTTGGCACATGATGGAAAATTCTTTTTTACTGCCCATTCCTGACTATATCTTAGTAACTGAAAAAATAATAAAATCAATTCTGTATCATCTGGTTTAAATTCAGCTGTTTTAATATGCAAAACAACTCTTTCTGCATATTGCAAATCGGTAACTATGTTGTGAGGTTCTTTAAAATTCCTTAGTACCATGAGAATAGCATATAGTTTTGATTTTTGGACCAAATCATAAGGGCTTTGGTTCAATTTACTTAAATTTTCTGATTTGCAACCTGCCTTTCCTGATTTATTTGCATCAGTATAGAATGTAAGGGCTCCAGTTATTGGTGTGCCCCATACAATGTGAAAAAGGATCCAGCTAGTTCTCTTGAAAAGTTGAATTCTCTTACTTTCGTGATAGTTGTTGCTAATCTCTTCAAAAAAATACTACAAGTTTTTTGCCAGTGTTCACTTTCTTCAAATAATTTGTCAATTTCATTAGTATTTAAAGGTACTATAATTTTTGCTGGGTCTATTCCTGTTAATGGACGAAGTGTTGTTATGAGGTTTATGTCCTGCCCAGTTCCTGCAATCATTAAGTCCCAAAGAAACACACAGAGGTCTATATTGATTGGCCCATTAGCTGAGGCTCCTTATTAACTTTTAATAACCTATATTAGCCCATTATTCTTGTCTGTGTTAGCCACATGGCTCAGTACCTTATTTGGCAGTCACATTGTGCTTGGTCTGTGGCTGGGTCACAACTACAGAATGCACTTCCCTCTTCCCAGAATTCTCATTGCCCCACCCCTATTTCCATCCTGGTTGTCCCACCTATACTTCCTGCCTGACTACTGGCCAATCAGCATTTACTTAAAATATAATTGACAGAATACAGACCATTGTCCCAAAGCACTCCCCCACCCATCTTTTTTTTAAAGGAACCAAGAATTCTGAATCTAATACCCTTTGTTTAGCTTTTCTCCTGACCATTAGCCATAACAACTTGTAACCAACAATGTGAACAATGAACATATCCATAGTCCATTTTGGGGGGAATGTGGATGTAGTTTCCAGGCTACTTCCTGCTGTTTGGGGACACTGATAAACTTATGGGGACCTAAAGAAAATTTAGAATTATCACCAAGTCATGACTGGAGTATCCTGTCAGGCTTGATCATCTCAGGCAGCAGTCTTGAATTTGTTTTTGATGAGAACTCAGACATCTGGGCCATCTGTTCCTACAGGTACTTCTCAGGTGGTCTTCCTTGATCAAACCTGATTTTTCTTAACTCAGAATAAATTCATAGCCTCTCATTTTCTATGGAAATAAAAGCAAAACCTCTTCCTCAAAGTAACATACCTCTTGACTTCAATTTTGAAGTAATGGTATTTTCAAAATCTTTATGTTTTATTAATCCAGCAGCATTTATAAACAATACCTTCTAGCAGCTATTGCTTCTTCCTCAGCAGTCAAACAATTCAAAGAGAACATAATAACATACAGTATCCAGACTCTCTGTGTAT
>NW_004949146.1:2891234-2891865 GCF_000317375.1 Microtus ochrogaster
CCATAAAGGTAGAAGAAAAGAACAAACTCCACATGGCTGCCCTCTGATCTCCACACTCAAACCATCACACATATACATCATGCACATACAGACACGTATGTATGAATGTATGTATGTATGTATGTGTATGTATGTGTATGTGTGTATGTATGTATGTATGTATGTATGAATGAGCATACATACACAAACACAAAACTAGAGAGATAGTTTAGTGGTTTAAAGTACTTGCTGCTCTTGCAGAAAACCAAGGTTCAGTTCCCAGCATCCACACTGTGGCTCACAATCATCCATAACTCCAGTTCCAGGGGATCCTATGCCTGGCCTGACCTCTGCAGGCCAGGCACATATGAAGTACACACACACAAATGCAGGCAAAACAGTCATATACGTAAAACGAATCCTTTAAAAGTACATACCTATTAGCCAGGTGGTGGTGGCTGCTGCAAGGGTGCACGCCTTTAATCTGAGCAATTGGGAGGCAGAGGCAGGTGGATATCTGTGTGTTCAAGGCCAACCTGATCTACAGAATGAGTTCTAGAACAGTCAGGACCACACAGTAAAACCCTGTCTCCAAAAAGCAAAAGAAGCATATACATACAAAAAATGTTC
Source organism: Microtus ochrogaster (assembly GCF_000317375.1). Lineage (NCBI taxonomy): Eukaryota > Metazoa > Chordata > Mammalia > Rodentia > Cricetidae > Microtus > Microtus ochrogaster. Next base: position 2,891,844 of record NW_004949146.1, read on the forward strand.
CATACATGAAAAGAGCAGAGAG